>NC_133618.1:81917864-82192864 GCF_048593235.1 Sminthopsis crassicaudata | reverse complement strand
GGGTATAGGAATCTATCTTATCCAACAGGGAAGAAGGTTGGAAAGGAGATAAAATAGATAATGACTAAAAGGGAAGGCAGATGAAGGGATGCATTGAAGAAAAGCAAAATAGGCTTTGGCATATGGACAGGGTCAAAAATAAAGGGAAGAATAAATTAAAGAGAATAGGACAGAAGGAAATGCCTAGCTCAATAACAAGTTCTTTACACACATGAAACAGAAAGATATATGCACATGGCGTCAAAATGAAGGTGAAGCAAAATCTATTATGCTTTAGCAGAAATAAAAAGGCAGAGGTAGTTAACATTATATCATACTTAGCAAAAATGGATTCAATTAAAAGAGATAAGCAGATTAACTAAATTTTAGCTTAAAATATAGATAATTCCACAGGCTCTGAAGTCAGAAGGACCACAGTTCAAATCCAGCTTCAGACACAATACTTTCTAGCTGTGTGACTCTGGACAAGTCTCTTAATGCCAATTGCCTCAGGGAAAAAAAAAATATATATGTATATATACATATATATATATATATTGGGAAATTCAAATATATTGGGAATTGAGATAAATTTATCAAAAAATGAACCATTATACATTTGAGAAATAGTCAAAGGATATTTATAGTTTTCTGAAAAATAAATCAATAATCTAATTACATTAAAAATCTTCTAAATCATTATTGATTAGAGAAATACACATTTTAAAACTAAATCTGAAGTACCACCTCATACCTATTAAGATGGCATAGTTAAGACGGTTGAATAGTATGAGAGAAAATAGGTTGATGGAATTATGAAGGTCTACAATCATTTTAGAGAACAATTTATAACTATGTTTAAAAGGCTATACAACTGTGTATACGCTTTGACCTGGTAATATTTCTACTAGGTTTATTTCTCAAAAAGTTCAAAGAAAAAAATGCAAAATTATTTATAGTAGCTCTTTCAGTGGTGATAAAAGAATAGGAAAATGAGATGATGTTAATCAATTGAGAAATGAATAAGTTACGATATATAATTTTTGATGGAATACTATTGTGCTATAAAAAAGGAGGAGGAACCTGGGAAGATCTGTACAAACCAATGAAAAATGAAGTGAACAGAACCAAATCATTGCACATAGTAACAATAATATTGTAATAATGATCAGTTATCATAGACTTAGCTATTCTTTGAATTCAATACAAATCTAAAGGACTCATGAAGAAAAAATGCTATCTACCTATATAGAAGGAGAATTGGTCAATGTTGAGAGCAAATTAAAGTATGATTTTTCTGTATTTTTTTTTCTTTTTTGTGGCAGAATGTATAAAGACATGTTTTCCTTGATTTCACATGTGTATTTGATATCACATTGCTTCTAAGTGAGAGGGAAAGGAAGTGAATTTCAAACTTAAAATTTAAAAGAAAAATAGTATTAGTTAAAAAAAAAAAGAAAGAAAGAAATGACTCTCCTACCCTTAGCTGTAAGAACTAAAACTAAATTAAAAAAAAAAAAATAACAAATGTAGCAAGCCCTGATTGGTCCTAACAAATCTCTTTAACTTGACTTCAATTAAAAAAAAAAAGTATTTGCTATTTAGTCAGGAAAAACTACTTATTCTCTTGGCTTTACAAAAGTACAAAAAATAATTGGCAGTGGATATTACCCCCAAAATTTAACTTCCATAAAGGGCTTAAAAGAACTTTCCTCATGTTTAACATCTCACATATTAGGAATTTTTTCTTACTTTAATTTCTAGTCTAGTCTTTGAGAGCTATATCTAGTCATAGGAATCCATAGAAAACAAGTAATTATGCATCTCCTTTAGCAAGAAATCAGAACATGTAACCAACAAGAAGGTACCAGAACACAAACACAACCCCATATAAAGTGCTCCAATTCAGCAGATCAAGGCAGGAGTTAAGGGAAGAGGGATCTCCTTGATAGCGTTAATAAGTAGTTAATATTTTGCTGAGGTAATATCAAAATGAAAATGGAAGATTTACCAAAAACTCACTAATAAGCTGTTAAGAATTTTTTTATTAAATATTTGTCCCTGTGAAGAATAATAGAGCCCCTACATTTAAATTCTTATGCCAATTTAATCTGAACAAAAAAATGAAGTTAGAAATATTACAAGAGAACATGTACTGTGCTAAGCATTTTGCACATAATGCCTTATTTTCTTCTAACAACAATCCTGAGAGTTAGATATTGTTATTATACCTATTTTAGAGTTTAGGAAACTGGTAGACACAAGTTAAATAACTTGCCCTGCATCACATAGCTAATAAATGTCTGAGCTTGGATATGGATTCAGGTGTTGCTGATTATAGTCCTAGCACTCCACTAACTGCATCACATATTCACTTGAATATATTAGCATCAGATCTAAATAATCAAGCAAACAAAAAAACTCCAAAAAAACTTCGAGGACCTTTAATTTTGAGGGATGTGAATATTCCTGTTGTTGATTTCAGATGATCTCTTTTTGTACTTAAGTTCAAAAATGAATAAAATGAATAAAACAATTTAAAAAAATGAAATAAATTTTAAAAAATCTCTCCAAGGCTTAGCAATCAACAAGTTCTTATGTGGCTGTTTTGTGCTGGCATTATAATAAGTGATGATATATACACAAAAGCCAAGCAATCTCTCATCTTAAGGAGCTTATATTCTACCAAGGGAAACAGGAAGTACACTTATAAAGAAACATGTATACCTTCATGCATAATCATATATACATGTATACATATCTTTATCTGTGTATATGCACATGTAAATATCTACATATTTGTTTAATCATACATACACATACAAGAAAAAGTACAATGATTTCATTGGAAGGAAGTACAAGTTGCAAAGCAAATTGACTTCAGGGAGAAGTGACACATAAAGTGAACTTTGAAAGAATTGGGAATATTGAGAATCAGATGTGAAGACAGAGCCAATTTCAGGTGTTAGGGATGGTTTGTACAAAGACAAAGAAACAGAAGGTGGGGTGTCAGTATAAACAGGGAATCATAAACTAGGATGCAGAGTGAATAAATAATAATAGTGATCTTAGGTTTGCTAAATGGTTTTATGTTATTTCATTTGATTTTTGCAATTGTGAAATAGGTATTATTAGACTCCATTTTGTGGAGAAGGAAACTGAAATTAAATGAATTGTGCATGGTAGCACAACTACTGAGGGTTATGAGTCAGGATTTGAATTCAGACTTTCCTGACTTTAATTTGGAAGATAAATTGGAGAGATGAATCAGGGAACCAAATTAGGAGGCCATTGTAATGTCCAAACAAGGGAAGATAAAAGCTTGTATTGGGGTAGTGGCCATGTGTGTGTGCAACATATTTTGAGGATGAAGATGAACTTCAAAACCTTTTATGACAAAAAACTTTACTTATGTCCAGTCTGTTGATAAATTGCCATAAACTCAGCATGGTTCTCAGAAGAAGTTTAAAACTTAAACAAATAATATATCTATTGCAGGTGAGATTATTGCAAGGTGTTTTTTTTTTAATTTGTTTGTTTGTTTGTTTTTACTAAAGCCTTTCCAGCTTAATAGTAGCTATCAGAACTCAGCTTTTCTCAAATAATATAGGCCTTGAGAACCCAGGGTCACTTTTGTGCTATGATGAGACATTAGAACTCTAAGGAGAAATTCTCATCTCCATAAAAGGGTTCTAGTTTTAAGGCATTTATCAAAGCATTTATGTTTTGTAATGTCCAGACTAGGTCCCTGGAGGCCTCAGAATCAGCCAATCAGGATAAGCAAAAGTCCTTGGTCTTTAGGGGCAAAAGTAAAGGAGATGGACAAAACTGCCTGGAGTTTTGCCAAGGATCCTTCCTTCATTCTAGAGTCCAGAATCTCCACAAATCTCCATACTTTTTTCCTCCTCGTCCTGAGACCAAGTGAAGTTTTATTGCCTCTCTCACTCCCTACCCTAATCCTTACCTACAATTCTCTTAACCCCAAGTATTGAGCTAGCATTAACTGAGAGAAGAGAAATTCCAAACATATGCTAATAGAGTTATTGTTCAATAGGTAATTAGCCTTCAGTGCTTGGCTGTCTAATTCAAGCACACTTTTTAAGAGTTTCAGCCCTTTACAATATTTGATCTCACCAAGGCCTAGGAGAACAGTCAAAAGTAAGCTGTAACTTCCAAATGGTAACCATTGGGCATATGTCCAAGGATAGTTATAAGGTGATGACTGACAGGGAACATAGATGGCCAGTCTATTTTTGGCACTTTCATGTAGTTAGTAGGTCTGAGTTCTCTTCCAGGACTGATTATCAAACTTCTAGATAAACGACCAGAGGTAATGGCCCCATATAGATTCCACAAAGAAAAAACTTAGAAGCTCTCAGTAGCCTCTAATTATCATAAATCATAAGGCACATAAAATATTAACTCCATATTAAATGGTAATAATTCCTAATTCTATAATTCTTATTAATTAATAACATACTTATTAAATTATGTAATTATCCTGATATTTCAATGATATTTTAATATTAAATATAGAATTAGGGTCATTAATTGCAATCTTACTAAATTGCAGACTAGGAGAGAACAATAATTTTAGTAAATGAAAAAAAATTTGATATTTTAAATGTATTTGTTCCTACCCTCCTTTATCTATTGATATTATACAAATAATCTGACAATAATTAATCTAGTTGAATCATCAATTGGAATATTAAGCACAGAACTTTGTGCAAGTAGGAGTTTAAACAATGTTTACAAATAATAGCATACTAGTATTGCTTATTCTGAACTCAAAGTGTAGCGGGCGTAGCCCCTTTAAGATTCCTTGTCTGATCTACCTTTGATACAAGATCTGGTCAAAGTAGTTTGGGCTTGTACACAGCCCCTCCATTGGATCTGAGCTGGCTTGGATAAAGCCCGCCAAAAATCTGGCCTTCAAGGAATTAACCTGAGCTCTGCCCATTGCTTCTTCAAGCAGATAAAAACAGCAAGAATCATCTTTGGTCAGAAATTTGAAAAATGGCAGCCAAGATGTTTGCATCAGAGATTCTCTGTCCCCACAGCTTTTGGTGTATATCTTCATCTATCTAATGCCTTTTACTTACCTGACCTCAACCTTGCTTCCAAACCTGGCAATAAACATCTTTTTACCCATCTAGGTTTTAGGCCTGTAAATTTATTTACAGGGGACTCTCACCGCCACTAGACCTGATTTAACTTTGTATCCTTGCGCCGAATCCTAAGGGGTTGCAAGGGAGCTCCATGTGACTCCCTGTACCCCGAATCCTACCACTAGACCATAATTAATCCTATTGAGGTATATACCTCTTTATTAGGTATTTGCCTCATCATTTACCTCAATTAATTGGGGTCCTATTTATCTCATCAAAAATATGTGGGTAAATAATTTAAAAGATAATAAAAAGGCATAAAGAATGACATAAAGAATATGCTACTCTATCTGCAAAATTAGCCTTAGTAGACACACATATAGGGAGAGAAAAAATAAAAGAACAAAAAGCCAGCAAAAATAAACATAAACACATAAGCAGTACTGCTAATTCACACAGGTCTAAGGAGATTGTAGAAGTGATTTTCATGGCCAAAGATATGTGTCATTTTGGTGAATCTTATATGGAGAGTATGCATCAATGCATTGAAGGAAAAGCATTCACTGAAGTAGATTTTGAATATTTAACCTGGTATCCACATACCCCTAAGGTCCATGAACATACTACATGATATCTAAAAAAAAGTGATAATAAATAAACAATAATAAAGATGAGGAGTAGAATTTATCAGGAAAAAACTGGAGGTAATATTCATGATTTCAGACAAAGTTAAAGTTGAAATAGATTTAATCAAGAGAGAAAAATAGGGAAACAACTATATTCTCAGTCATATTAATTAACTTTGTATTTGACTATTTAAAATAACTGGATGATAAAGAAATTGGAATATTACAGTTTTGTAGGAAAAGATGAGCTGGTGGCTTCAGAAAAAGTTTGGAAACTTGAACTTATAAAGACAGATATTACCTGCCTTCAGAGAAAAATAGGGAAACAACTATATTCTCAGTCATATTAATTAACTTTGTATTTGACTATTAAAAATAACTAGATGATATAGAAATTGGAATATTACAGTTTTGTAGGAAATGATGAGCTGGTAGCTTCTGAAAAAGTTTGGAAACTTGAACTTATTAAGACAATATCTATAAAGACAGATATTACCTGCTTTCAGAGAAACAGATGTATATGAATGTATATTCATACATGTATATAATTATATTATGTGTATGTATATGCATATGTATGCATGTGTGTTCATTGAAATATATGCATATTATACATATGCATATATATATATATATATGTAAATGTGTGTATCCTCCTTATTTCTAGTCTTTTTGAGGGAGTGGGGAAAAACAGTAAAGTAAAATGTACATAGCAGAAGGCAAAAAAAATCCAACAAGGAAGCAAAGAAAAGATAGACAACTCTCAATAGAACCTATTATGTAGCCTTTCTTGAAATGAAAATTTATTGCTTTATATTTTGAATCTTCTCTTATGTTCTGCTGTGCACATAGCAATATTTTTTTCTTTATTTTGTATTTGTTTTAAATAAATCAGCAAAAAAAGACTTATACACACACACACATATGGAACTCTAAAAACAAAGTACATTGCTCATAAAAAGAATTGTGTATGAGACATGACATAGGAGATTCTTGAAAATATTTTCTTCATTGTTTTGAAAATAATTAACTGAAACATTTCATGGGTTAAATTAATAAAGCAAAATTAATTGAGGAAAAACTTTGAGGATATATCAGGAATTTTAACTTAACTTGATATATAAGTAGGAAATACTTCTAGGATATGTAATGATGTGACATTTGAGGCATGGTTCTCACTGCTCAGAAGGGAGTAAATTAAAACTTCTTTAGGGTAAGACTAGATAATCTCTACAATCTCTCCCAGTTCTGTTGTAATTCCCATGACTTAGTGGAGATTCTATACTGGATCAAATGATGGATTTAAAAAATACTGTGTTGGTCTAAAAGACACTGCCACTGTAAAAAGCAGTTTTAAAAATCTATTTCAATGATAAATACCTTACACATATTCTTATTAAAAACAAACAAAAAAATGCTAAACTAAACAAAAACATGTTCTTGTGGAAGCGAATGGTCATTTATAGTTATGAGTTCTCATAGTTTTGTCATCTCACAATATCACTATGTAATTCATTATTCCTTCTCAGAGGGAACCGATGACATGACAAGGGTTATGTCTTGACTTGTACAGTCATTGAATTTAAGTGAGGCAGAGTTGCTCAATCACCATTGGCAAGACAAAAGTCAAGACAATTGGGTATGGCCCCAGGTTTTTTTGCATTGTAATAGTTCCATCATCCTTACCATGGTCCTTACTCAACCTGAATGCCTAGATCATTCTCCTTTAAGTTTTCAGTCCCAATACCATTCGCCTACTTGTTGGGTATAGCAGATAATATAAACTTGAGAGATAGAAAGACCTGAGTTTGAATCTCAACTAGGAGTGACTGACTATTGGCAAGCCACACCTTCCAGTTTTAATTTCTTTATCTGGGGTTAATAATTGTATTACAAGATTATTTTGAGGATTAAATGAAATTATGAAGAGAACTTTATAAATCTTAGAATCCTATATAAATGTTTCTTATTATATGCTCCCTGATAAGAAAGTTCTTCATCCATATGTTCATAACTTTCAAGATTCTGTCCATGGTCTACCTCCTCCATGAAGCCCTCCCTAATTCAACTAGGAAACTTGCTCTGCCAATGCAGAACAGCATCTTCTCTGCCTAGAACATTAAAGAGTTTAATGAATTATCAAGAGGCAAATGGTCAGTGCCAGTCAGAGTTAAGATCTCAAACAAATCTTCCTCAATCTGATGGTGGTTCTATATCCATGATGCATGAATATACACTGTGGCATAATAGACAAATAACACAGTACCTGTATAGTACAAATAACCTGTACCTGAAGGAGGTACAAATTAGTTCATCACACCCAGATTTTTTCTTTCTTTTTTTTTCTATACCTTTCCATTTCTCATAATCCTCAGAAACATACATATTCTTGTTGATATCTCTAACACCTTGCTTTTGCAATCTCCAAGTCTAGCTAATTAATTTTTTTCTGTGATTCTCCTATAAAAATAAGTAATTTATTGCTTCAAAATTCAAATGATGTAATAGTGGTGCATCTCATGCTCTGTCCAAATCATTTTTATATCTCTATTCCTGAACTTCCAATTGTTTTCTTCATCATTATCACTCTTCCTCTCAACTTTCTTATATTTATTGATAGTACCACTATTTTTTTTCAAAATGCCATTTACTCTTTACCCTTTGCCTGGACATGTATATCTGCCTAGTTGTTCCTCCAGTCTAACACAACCCAATAAATATTTAATAAGCATTTATGATGCATTTACACTAAATGCTGGGGATACAATGAATAAAAAGAAAAGACAGCCTTTTCCCTCACTGAGTTCATGATCTAAAGGAAAAGGCAACACAAGAGGAAGAAAAACAGGGCAAAGGGAACAGAACATTATGGGATAAGTGCCATAGTGGCATCTTGTTCCACGAGGTTGAGATGAAGCAGAGCAGCAGATACAAAGTAAAGTGAACTGAGTCTTCATTTTCTGCCCTCTATAAAGAAAGGCATTAATACTTTTTTTTTTCCTACTGTCCTTCAAAAAGAGAGGAGAAAAGACTGAGGGAGTAGTCAATGAAGGCTTTAGTAAGCAGATTTTAATTTATCCAATTTATCTGATATGTTGAGATTCATTTAATTTAAGTGAGCAGAATTGTTCTGTCACCACTGGCAAGACAAAAGTCAAGACAACTGGGTATAGCCCCAGGGTTTTTTGCATAGTAATCCCATCATCCTCACCATTGTCCTTACTCAAAGGACCCTGAATGCCTAGATCATTCTTCTCTAACTATTTTAAAGAATAGTCTAATATTCTAAAATATTCTAAAAAGTATTCTAAAAAATATGTCTGGAAGACTTCTAGCAGTAAGCGCTAAGACGACAAAGTGAAGCAACAAATCTGCTTAAAAGTCTCCAAGTTTCCTCAAAAAGTCACATGAAACCTAGCCTCTGAGCAGTCTGATGGAATGAAATCATTCTCCAATTTGAGATAATTTAGAAAAAATTCAAAAAATATCAGTCTCACTAGGATGAAAATGGTGTTTAGCCCAGCTCAGATGGAATCTGGGAAAGACAGTGAGAGAAATTTATTTTAATCTATAAAAAGTAGGAGGACAAAGGAGAAAGAAAAAGGAGGAACTCTATAGAAGGAAGGGTAGAAACACTAGAAAAAAAGTAAAGAAGATAGCAAGTAAAGCATGGGATGGGTTAAAAAGAAAACACTATCAAAAAAGGATAGGGTGGGAAGAGATAACAAAAGTATACATGGGAGAAAATGGGAACAAGGAAAAGACAGAGCTGGTAATCATAACTGTGAATGTCATTGGAATCAAACTCTCCCATAAAACAGAAGCAAATAGCAGATGGATTATAAAACAAAATCTTAAAATATGTTTACAAGAAACACATTTGAAGCAGAGATACATTCAAGAGTAAAGGTAAAAGATTGGAACAGAATTTATGTTTCAGGTAAGGCAAAACATATTAGGGGTGGCAATTCGAGATCTAATTAAAAGAGATAAGAAATGAAACTACATATTGTTAAAGGGTACCATATACAATGGATAGTAATGTATTAAATTTATATATACTAAGTGGTAGAGCAATAAAATTCTTAGAGAAAATATTAAGCCAGTTGCATGAAGAAAGGAACAGCAAAACTATATTAGTGGGAGAGCTCTACCTTGCCCTGTCAGATCAGACAAATCTAACCACAAAATAAAACAAGAAAAAAACTAGGGAGATTCATAGGATTCTAAAAAACCTAGAAATAATAGATGTCTGAAGAAAGTTGAATAAGGACAGAAGGTAATATATCTTTTTCTCAGCAATATGTGCTGACAAATATGTGGTAGCTACCCAAAAATTTACCATGTATGTGGGCACAACAATCTCATAATTAAATGCTGAAAGGCATAAATAGTAAGTGCTTCCTTTTCAGACTACAGTGCAATAAACAATTGTATTCAGTAAATGGGCAGGCAAAGATAGAGTAAAAACCAATTGGAAATTAAATAATCCAGATTAGAAGAAAAACAATAAACTGGGCAAACATTTTTATAGTCAAAGGTTCTGATAAGGCATTATTTCCAAAATATATAGAGAATTGACTCTAATTTATAAGAAATCAAGCCATTCTCCAATTGATAAATGGTCACAGGATATGAACAGACAATTCTCAGATGAAGAAATTGAAACTATTTCTTGCCATATGAAAAGATACTTCAAGTCATTATTAATCAGAGATATGCAAACTAAGACAACTCTGAGATACTACTACACACCTGTCAGATTGGCTAGAATGACAGGGAAAGATAATGCAAAATGTTGGAGGGGATGTGGGAAAACAAGGACACTGATGCATTGTTGGTGGAATTGTCAGTACATCCAGTCATTCTGGAGAGCAATTTGTAACTATGCTCAAAAAGTTGTAAACTGTGCATATCCTTTGACCCAGCAATGTTACCACTGGCCTTATATCCCAAAGAGACTTTAAAGAAGGGGAAGAGACCTGTATGTACAAAAATGTTCACAGCAGCCCTCTTTGTAGTAGCCAGAAACTGGAAACTGAGTGGATTCCCATCAAATGGAGAATGGCTGAATAAATTGTGGTATATGAATATTATGGAATATTATTGTTCTGTAAGAAATAACCAGCAGAATGATTTCAGAAAGGCCTGAAGAGACTTACATGAACTGATGCTGAGTGAAATGAGCAGGACCAGGAGATCATTATATACATCAACAATAATATTATATGATGATCAATTCTGGTGGACGTGGCTCTCTTCAACAATGAGATGAACCAAATCAATTCCAATAGAGCAGTAATGAACTGAACCAGCTATACCCAGCGAAAGAACTTTGGAAAATGATTATGAACCACTACATAGAATTCCAATCCCTCTAATTTTGTAGGCCTGCATTTTGATTGCCTTCACAGGCTAATTGTACACTATTTCAAAGTCTGATTCTTTTTGTACAGCAAAACAAGTGTTTGGGGGAAAAAAAATATATATATATAGTATTTAATTTATACTTTAGCATATTTAACATGTATTGGTCAGCCTCCATATGGGTGGGGAAGAAGAAGGGGAAAAATTAGACCAAAAGATATGGCAATTGTCAATGCTGTGAAATTACCATGCACATATCTGGCAAATCAAAACTATTAAAAGATAAATAAATAAATAATCTAATTCTAAAGAAGGAGTTGGTCAAACAACAAATCATAAAAACATTCCATAGCTTCATTCAAGAGAATAACAATTCCTTGGGCAGCTAGGTGGTGCAGTGGAGAGAGCATCAGCCCTGAATTCAGGAGGACCCAAGTTCAACTCTGGTCTCAGACACTTAACACTTCCTAGCTGTGTGACCCTGGGCAAGTCACTTAACCCCAGCCTCAGGGAAAAAAAAAAAAAAAAAAGAGAGAGAGAGAGAGAGAATGACAATTCCAAATCCAAAGCCTATGGGATATAGCCAAAGTTGTTCTTGAGGGAAATTTTATATGTCTAAGTAATTATATGAATAAAATAGAGAAAGGAGAGATCAATGAATTGGGCATGCAACTAAAGGAGGGATTGTACGTGCATGTACAATTACTGTTTGTTACACCACATAGAGTCTGCACTGACTGTGGGGAGAGTCATCACTAATAGCCTCTGCATTATTGCTATGTGCTTGTGTAATGCCTCCAGTGTTGATGGGTTTGTGCATACTTGTCTCTAATAAGGCCCTTCAAGCCAGAAACCCGCTAGCAAATCCCCACTTCTCTTTGGTGCTTTTCATCTCCCTTCCTGAGATGTCAGGGGGGGCATGATCACCTCCTTTTTGGGGTTCTCACCTCCCTGAAAAGTCAGGGATGGCTCGACCACCTGTGGTCTAAAACAAAAGAAAGCAGGACATGTAAAGGGCTAGAACTGAGCAATGCACTTGGATAATGAAGCACGTGAGACTAATTGCTAATTGGACGGTTCCCTATTAACTTGTTTGAAGGTTGACCCTCCCTAGCTGTTCTGTGCTGACTTGATTGGTGGGACAAAGAGGGGGAAGTGACTTGTGTGGGAGGAGTAAATAGCAATACTAAGTTAGAAATTCTGAAACTCAAATTGAAAGTAAGAAAACTATTGAACTAATTATAAAACTAGAAGTTGATTTTATGAAAAAACCAACAAAATACATAAGCCTTTGGTTAATTAAATAAGAAAAAAAAAAAAAGAAAAAAGCCAAATTTCCAGCAACAAAAATGAAAAGAGTGAACTTACAACCAATTGGGAAAAAAAATAAAGCAACAATTAGGAAAAATTTTGTCCAACAAAATGGTAGCAGATTTGACAATCCATCCTAAATGGATGAATATTTACAAAAATAGAAATTAATCAGATTAACAGAAAGGAAATAAATTATTTAAATAATCCTACATTAGAAATATTAAGATGTTTTATATTGTTTCATTTTTTTTTTCATTATTTATATTGTTGTGTTATTTCTTGGTCTCTGATAGCTTTCCTGTCCTCCCCTTGTCCAATTATGATTTTCAAATAATTATTTTTGTCTTTAAAACTTTGTATCTCCTCTTCTAATTAACTTTTTTCATAATCTTTTTTTTTCTTCTTTGGACAGTTTTAATTATTTTTGATTTTTCTTCTGTGTGTCTCATTTGATTTTTAAATTCTTTTTAAAGTTCTTTTATAGATTTTAGATTTTTTTTTTTTCTGGGCAGGGAGATTTTTATTGTTACTCTTTGGGGTAGAAGAATCTTTTTTTTTCTTTTTTTTACTTCAGTGTCCTCCTCTGAAGATAAGCACCAGTCTTCCCTATTCCTACAGTAATTTTCTACAGTTGAGTTCTTTCTTCTTTGCCAATTCATTTTTTTTCAATGAAAAGTATTAGCATAAGCACCTCTAATCATGGCTTAGAGGGATGTTACCTCTAGCTTCACTTCAGTTCTCCCCTCTAACCTTGAACCTAAGCCAAAAATCCACCCTCCTGCAAGTACCAGCCCCACTGTTTCTGCACTCATAAGACATGTATTCATAAGGTGTCAGTATTGCCCAGGGCTGCATTTCTGCATCACAGTTGGTCTTGTCATTCCTAAGCAGTTGAAGTTCACTCAGTCTTCTTGGACTCAGACCACCAACTTCACAAGTAATCTGAGAGATGAAAGTTTTTGTGGCTTCTGCTGAGGCTCCAGCCAAACCCAACTAGCCCCAGGGACCCCCACTTGGTGTTTCTTTGGAGCAAGCTTGTATGTGTTTGTCCTTCACACTGGTTAATCTCCAGCCAGAGGACTTTCTTCAGAAATTTTTGGGTTGTTCAGGAGGACCTCCTTCCATGGCAAGCCTTCTTGATTTTTTAATTCTATGTTTGCCCTGAAGTAGAAATTGGTTCTGTTTATGGGAGAAATCTGGAGAGCTTGAAATTTGCTAACCTACTCCACCATCTTTTCAGAATCCTCCCTTAACATCAATATTCTTAAGGGACAAGTTAAGTAAGTTACAAGAAGAAATAGTCAGTAAAATTATGCTAGTGGTTGATCTCAACCTCTCTTTCTCAGAACTAAATAAATATAATCACACACACACAAAAAAAAAACAACAAGAAGGAAGTTAAGGAGCAAAAAAGAATCTTAGACAATTTAAATATGTTAGACCTTTGGAGAAAATTGAATGGAAACAGAAAGAATTATACCTTTTTCTTGGTGGTATACAATGCTTGTACAAAAAAATGACCATGTAATATAACATTAAAACCTCACAATTAAATGCAGAAAGGCAGAATATTAAATGCATCATTTTTCATAGCACAGTGCAAGAAAAAATTACATGATATTAAAGACCTTGTAAAGGTAGATTAAAAATTCATTGGAAACTAAATAATCTAATCCTAAAAATTGAGTAGATCAAACAACAAATCATAGACATAAACAATAATTTCATCCAAAAGAATGACAATAATGAAGCAACATATCAAAATTTAGGTGATTTAGCCAAAGCAGTATTTAGAGAAATTTTTATATCTCTAAATAATTATATGAATAAAATAGAGGAGGAAAAGAATTTGAATGCATACATATATGTTTAGTATTGATATTATTTCACTATCTATGGTACCTTTTAGCAAGATGTATTTCTTTCTTATCTCTTTTAAATAGTTTTTGTTTGTTTGCTTTTTGCTTTGTCTGAGATCAGGATTGTTACCCCTGCTTTTCTTGTTTTTTAACTTCAGATAAAGGATATAGGCTCTGCTCTAATCCTCTATTTTCACTCTGTCTGTGTCTCTCTGATTCAAGAGTGTTTCTTATAAATAATTTATTGTAGGATTGCAGTTTTTGTTTCACTCTGCAATCTGCTTATGTTTTATGGTAGAGAGAATGAAGGACAAATGATAACAGCAAACAACAATGGGAGACTTCCTCTCTTTCACATTCAAAGTTATAATTACTAACTGCATATTTTCCTTCATCCTATTTTTTCTCCTTCACCCCTCTGTTTTTACCCTTGTTTTCCTCAACAGTGTTTTGCTTCTGTCTCCCCTTCTCCTCTAATCTGCCTCTTTTCTGTCAGTTCCCTCGATTACCATCTTTACTTAATCTTTTCTCCTTCTACATTCTACTCAGGCAATATGGGTTTATATATTCACCTTATTGTGTATTTTATTCCCTCTTTGAGTCAATATTGATGAGAGTGAAATTGAAGTGATGATCAGTACCTAACCTCTGATCTTTCCGTCCCCTATAATAAAATTTTTGCAAAAAAAAATATTTTATGAAATATTTTACCTTATTTTACCTTTTTCTACTTCCTGTACCCATTGTACTCATCTTTGTCATCTTTCACATATTTTATATCATTCCCTCCACTTTTATCATATTCCCATACCTTCTGTCTATGTTTATTCCTTCTAAATGTCCTATTAGTGGTACATTTTTTTCCCATTACAAGTAACATCTTCCCATGTAGGTTTGTAAACAAGTCAGCTCTATTGAATCTCTTATGTTTTCTTATTCTTTTTTAGACTTATCTTGATTCTTGATTTTGGAGGTCAATTTTTTTTTATTCAGTTCTGGATTTTTCTTTATAAAAGCTTACAATCCCTCTATTTCGGTGAATGTTTTTTCCCTTGAAATTTTAGACTTAATTTCACTGGATAAGTCAGTGATTCTTGGTTGTAGTCCTGGCTCCTCTGCCTTCCAGAATATCATGTTCCACAACCTCCAGTCTTTTAGTTTTATAGCTACTAAATCCTGTATGATCATGATTGTGACTCCTTAATATTTGAATTGTTTCTTTCTGTTTACTTGCAACATTTTTCATTGATCTGAAATTTATATAATTAGGCCATAATGTTCTTTGGAGATTTTACTTTGAAATCTCTTTTCTGAGGTTATTGGTAGATTTTTTTCAATACCTATTTTGAGCTTTGGTTAGAAGATTTTAGTGCAATTTTCCTTGGTTACTTTTTGAAAAATGCTGTTCAGCTTTGCTTTTTATATATGCCTTTCAGTCCAATTATTCTAACATTGTCTTTTCTGGATCTATTTTGAGATCATGCATTTTGAATTAGGTATTTTCAATCTCTTGAATTTGTTTGATTCTTGATGTTTCATAGTCATTAGCTTCCACTTGCCCAATTTTAATTTTTAAGTTAAATTAACTTCAGTTAATTTATGAACTTCCTTATCCATTTGGCCAATTGTAATTTTTAAGGAGTTTCCTTCCCCAATTCTTTTATTGAGGACCATACATAGTATGAAACCCAGAAAGCCTGTAAAGGGTTAACAAGGAATTGCACAAGAAGGCAGCATCCATTCTCACAAGCCCTGCAGCTGTTATTAAAGAGTTAAGGAGTTGTAAATCAGTCTCTACTGTTACTTACTTTTAAGTTGAGCTAGCAGACTCCCTGGAACCAATGTGACCCTGGCAATCAGAGATAAATTATCCATCTAGATAGATAGATAGATAGATAGATAGATATAGATATAGATATGTATGTATGTATATTTTGCATAGAGAATGAAGATATTCACTAACATACAGTTTTCTCTCGTCTCCTTGTATCATTTGTATCCTTTCACATGGCATGATCTATTCTGCTGGTCAAAATTAGATCTCAGTTGTCACTAACATGTGACAGCCCCTAACATTCTTCTGCATTTCTTAGACTATTTTTAAGCTTCCTCTTCCCATTTTTGGTTGGTATTTTGTCCTTGGGTTATTTGACGTTGTTTTCCTCTTCTAAGTCTCTAATTTGATCTTCTCTGCCACCGTAATAACTTTCTTTGATCAGTTTTATTATTGTTGCTGTTCTTTTTTGCTTATCTTTTTTTTTTTTTTAATTTGAGCTTTTTCCTGGGGTAGAAAAGTCATTATCTCTGGGTTCTTGTGCCAGGAGATGCAAGCTCTGATTGCTTAGCTGGTGCTGCACTTGTGTTGGCCTGAAGCCCACACGGGACTTTTGTGTCTGGTACTGGACTGAGGAGGGAAGGTCTAGGGTATCTAATGTTTCTGTAGATCTTGGGGATTTGGCATCTTAACTGGTGCTGACTCCAGACTGCCAGCCCTGCTGTCTGTGAATGCTGAGCCAGTGGGGTATTTATTCATTTCCCCAGTGTAATCTGAAGCACGAATTGGTCTGGGCTCAGAAAACTGTCTGTTTACCCAAGGCTATGATGAAGCACATGGCAAGTATGGAGGTTGGAGTTTGCCCATTCCCCTGGCTATGTGTAGGCAGGTCAGGCATGGTGTTGTGATTTGCCTACTCTACCTTAAAGGAGTTCAAGACCTTCTACTGGTTTGCTGAAGCAGAGCTTACTGCTAGCTGGCTAGGAAGCTTCCTGTCCTGGGCTATAATCCACTTTGACTTGAGTGAGACAGCCCTTTTTTCTTTTGATCTTCCAATTTTCGGGTTAAAAGATTGTGTCACCTTGTTTTTTACTTGTTCTGCTGTTCTAGGATTTGTTTGGTTATTTGGAGGCAAATATGAGAAAATTACAGTGATTTACTGCTTATTCCTCTATCTGGAAAGCTGTCTTCCTTCCTAATTTTCTGGCTTCCATATCTAAAAGAGAAATGTCCCACTCCACTCTCTCTTCAAAACCCTGAAAGGAGAAAAAGACCAAATAATAAAGAAGCTAATAATATTTACCATGTCCCTAATTTTTCAGCTTATTCATTCCTCATTATTTTTTAAATTATTTCCCTCCTTTTATTTATTGATGTTTAATATACATTGCTTTTTGAAACATGTTGGGAGAGAAAAATCCAAGCAAAACGGAGAGAACATGGGAAAGGAAAAAAAAAAAAAAAAAACAGAAGAAGATGTGAAGATATTGTTGATTTGCATCCCTTCTTCTTGGTTCTTTTTCTGGATGGAGATACCATTTTAAGTTCAGTCTATCGGGATTGCTTTAGATCACTGAACCACTGAGAAGAACCAATCTTTCATAGCTGATCATAATTCATTCTTGCTGTTACTGTGTACAATGTATTCCTTGTTCTGCTTGTTTTGTTCAGCATCAGTTCATGTTTATCTTTCCAGGTCTTTCTAAACTCAGCTTGTTCCTTATTTTTATAGAACATAATTTTAAGGGGAAAATAATACAATATAAAAATGCAAACATCGGGATGGGGAAAAAGAAGGCAATGAAGGTACTTGATGAATTCTTGCAGTTCAGTAGGAAATGATGAGCTTTTTTCCTCCATGTGTCCCTCCCTTAACTAGGGAATCTAGAAAGAGCACACAGATATCCACACTCTATTTTATTTAATCAGAAGGATGAAAGAGTCCAAGGTATATTGAGGAATCATAAATTTCAGAACTAATCTGTTTTTAAAAAAAAATTCATGGGAGAAAAAGATGAATTGCAGGTGAACCATTAGTTATATCTTTTTTGCTTTTTAAGACAGTAAGATACAGAGTATAGCCTTGTTAGGTTCTTACTAAGTGCTAATGAGATATTAGGTTTTTACTAAGAGCTAAGTCCTTACTAAACAATTTTCTAGTTCCGGCCTTTCCTGGGAGTTTGACTTGTGTATTCCTGGGGAAGAGCTTGCATGCTTAGGAGGAGCAAGTTCATTGGTTGAAGTAATTTTTCCCAGAAGCCCTTGCATTATCCCACGCCCATTCTCTGGGAGTATAAAAGAGGGCAGCTCTGGAGGAAAAGGGAGTCTCTGCTCTAGACCAGACTTGAGGCAGATCTCTGCAGGAAGGGAAATCACTTCTCTGGATCAGAGTTAACAGCAACTGTCTGGAGACAACGGCTCTCTACAGGAAGAAGAACCTGTCCGAGAGATTTGAGTTGATCCAGCAGATCTCCTCCCAGAGAGCGATCAGCAGCTTCTGGAGACAACAGCACATTACATAGCCTGAATCCAAAATTTACTTTCACAATTTCCTATTGAGTAACAATATTTAAAAGGAGAAGACAGATTTAATTCTAGTCTATTGTCCCCTCTCTCTGAGGAGAACAGAGAGGTCAATCTCTAGTCCTAACCTCATGCTTTCCTTTTGGCAGAAATCCAAGTCTACTTTTTTGTAGGAGATGCTAGAGATATCAGCTCCAATCTCTTTGACATGAACATTTACATAGATCTATGTGGTCACATATGACAGACATAGGTTGAAGGCAATAATATCATTTACTCCCAAGCCTCTCCACAACTTCTCTCATGAGTATGGACATAGGAATAAAAAATCCATTTTTAAAATTTCAATTGTTAAATGTATTTCACTTTCAAAATTGAGAGTTTATAGCCTCTTATAACCTCTTACTGGCTAGGAAAATTTATTCATTCTTAAGGATATAATAATCAAAGAATGGACAAGTTTGTCTGCTTATTATATTCTCTGCCTTTGGAAGTGGGATTCTCTTCTGAATCTAAGATTTCAAGTTAGGAGAACAGACTCTGCAGGAGGACAAAAAATATTATCGCTTAGTAACACATCCGCAGAGAAATTAACAGACCGGGAAATTGTAGTGCCCTAAAGTAATACTGTTCCTGAAAAAACAGGAATCCTTACAATAATTTTCAGATATTTGTTTGTTTTAGTGTGATGCACTACTTTTGCTTTACAATATCTTTTAGTATTGCAATCTGCATTTCTTTTTTATAATTTGTCATAATTATGATGTTGGTGATGAATAATAATAATGAAATTAATAAATAGTGGATTTATTGAAGAGACTGTGACTTAATTTTGAGGAAATGGTTCTTTTAAAATATTTCAGTATTTTAAAATTTAAGCTAATTCTAACCTAATACTCCTTCCCTTTCTAACCAAAATCTTCCTGTGAAATTCTCCAGAGAGCAAAGTATAGCATGCTTTTGAGACTGCAGCTAGATAAAATTCTGTTCATTGATTTTTTTGGAGGTAAAAAAGACAAGATTTCCCTATGCCACTCTAATACTTCCTCACATGCACTACCACAAATTTGTGACAATGCTTTTTTTTTTTTTTTTTATTTGCTCCTAAAAAAATAATATGGTTCAGAATATGATCAGCATAAATATATTCAGGATACACAAAACTAAGTAGGTTAAAATATACAACAGCAAAATAAAGATTTCAGAAACTTGAGTTCGATATACATTCATTCTGTTAATTAAAATGTTCCTTTCCCCACTGAACCATTTAATAATCCAAAATTATGTTGCTTCTAAACCTATCCCTTGGTCCTAATACCAAACTTGCTTTAATGGTTCTCCTCCATACTCTTAAAAATGGAATATAGTTAATATTTATATAGCAACTTAATTTTTCCAGATCATTTCCTTCTCTAAAATTATGAGTTAGGTATTAAAGTATTTTGCTGCCAAATGAGAACTAATGCAAAGAGAGAGTAAATAACTTGCCCAAAGTGATGGATAGTATTCACAAAAATGATTCATGGGGCACTTTACAGATCTTGCTAAAAAGCAAGTTCTATGTAGTTTGATGACCTATGCTTACTCCTTCAATCCTTCCATCAATCTGAGGTCCCATGGTTGTTAATAAAACAATTTTCCTTTCCTACTCTGGATAAGACATTATCATATGGGGCAAAAGCAACCATAAAAGAAAAATACCAATCTTATGAGAGATAGACTAAATTGAGCTCAAAATCATTATGGAAACTATAGCGCCTAAAGGGAAAATGAAAGGGTGGAACCTGTATGTAGAAAAGACACAAAAGCACACTGGAGAATAGGGATGAGAATTGAGAAAGAAAACAAGCACAATATATACATAATAAAAAGAAGGTAGGAGGCCACATAATTTATTTAATTTATTAAATACCTACTGTGTTTCAGGCTCTGTGCTAAGCAATTTATAAAATATTATGTCATTTGATATTCACACCAAAGATGTGAAGTACTTATTATTATTCCATTTCAGGAAACTGAGGCATAGAGAGGTTGTAACTTGCTCAGGATCACATAGAAAAAAAATATGCAAGGTTGGATTTGAACCTAGATCTTTTTGACTCTATATCTACTGTACCACCTAGCTGTCTTGTGTAAGATTTGGAAAAAGAGGATGAAATTTCAAGCCCAGGTTTTGACAATTTCTTTCTTTGTACCTTCAGTCAAATTCCTAAATCTCTCAGCCTCTTTTTCAAAGATATAAATGTAGACACACATAAATGTATCTATCTATCTATCTATCTATCTATCTATCTATCTATCTACATATATATATATATATATATATATATATATATAAATCCAGAATATCAATGTGTGTATATATAAATATACAAAAATTGAAAGATGCATGTAAAATGAAGGGCCTAAACTATCCCAGAAATAACTCTCTATTCACTTATGCCAGTTCTTTCAGCATCTAAAACATAGTTTTTCTGGCACATACTTTAAACAATTAAAGGTATGTTAATATTCTGTTATTATGGATTTAAACTTCTTTTCAATATAAAAGTCCTACTTGCAGATTTCATTTTGTCCCTTCAAGTTGAAAAATTCTTCTTTTTGACAGAAAAACATTTGAAAATGCTTTTTTCCCATAGATATCCCTCCACAGATATCCTATACTGTCTTTTCCACTTAGAATGATGACCTTTTTATTCTATTTTTTCCCCTTTCCTAACATTTAAAAAATAAAATAGAAGAGAATTTAATACTATTTTGTTATTCTTATAGGGAAGTTTTGAACTTCTGTATCCGTCCCCTATTTCCTGATTTTAAACCCTATCATCTGCATCTATCTTTCTCCCCCCAAGTTATTGGTAATTTTGTCTTTCTATAGCACTATATTTAGCTATTTCCACCCCCTCCTTTTTCTCTTCACTGGAATAATTTCTCTTTGTGACTTAGAACTTTAAAGTATTTAAAATTTCCTATTCTACTAAGCTTGCTTTTTTCCACAGAAGTTTAATCAGTCAGCAAACTCTTATAGAACTTACAATGTGGCTAGGTGCTGTTCTAAGCACTGTGGATACAAATAAAAAACAGCAAAACCAATAGGCCCTAACCTCAAGAAATTTGCATTTTAATAGGCAACTCAATGTGCAATATTCAAGTTTTTTATATTTGCCAAGATGTGAAGTTCAAGTTATAGTTATAAACAAAATATAAGAAAAAAAAATTGAAAGTAATCTCTCAGAAGACACTAAAATGGAGATATCAGGGAATAATAGCTATGGAATGTTGAATTTCAATTGTGTTGAAGGAACCAGGTAATCTACCAAAGAGAGAATTTCTCCATTCTATCTTAGCTACATGCCCCAGGAAGAAAGCAGACAACTCTGTTATTAGATTAACAAGTAATTGTATCAGTAGCTCTCAGTGTAGATTCACCTACCACTGCCATTCATTTCCTCTTTCTCTGACCTTCAGAGATGGATTCTCACAGGGAAAAGTTTGTATCCTCACATCATTGTACTTTGAAAAACATGCGATTGCCTCTGTTTCAAAGTATTCATCTCCCTTTTCTTCAGAAACTTACTCGAATGTGTTTCTTAGCTCTGAACATTTACTGGTATACCCAAAGGGGTAATGAAAAGTAAAATTAGAATTACTGAAACAGTAATGCACTAACATTTTTTTGAACCAGGAACTATCTTAAAAGATCATGAATAATAATAGAAAACATAAGAATATGACTTTCTTGAGGTCTTTTCTATTTTTTCTTTATATCTCTACTGCTTAGTCCAATTCAAGAAATATAATAAACAATAAGAAATATAAATTTGAAAAGTCAAATTTTTCTGTTCATTCAGTTAGAATTAGTCCACAGTACATTATAGGTATACTAAAATGATATTAGAGGAAATTTTATTATGAGCATAAATATATTCTTTTTTACTATAAGTATAATTTAAAGATTGAACCTGATGGATTTTGTTACTGACTAGTTTACCAGTTGTTAATGGTATGTGGTTCCAAATCTGTCTATAGTTCTTTTACATATACAATATTTTTGTTTATCTGTGAACACAAGTAGAAAAGGCCTTTTCAGGCCATCTACTGCAAACTTATTTTATATTTAAGGAAATTAAAGCTTAGAATTATGGTATTTGTACAATGCAATATGTTATAGATTTTCTTATCCAAATCCAGTGTTTATTCTCCTGTTCTAAACTAGTTCTCTGTGTTTTATTTCCTTAGTATATTGTAGGTTAATTGAGAAAAAGAGATATCTTAAATTTTTGTATCTTTCTTTAGCATAGTACTTGATACAGAGAAGTTATTGATTAATAGATAAAATGCAAGTATCTGGGCTAGGGTACTTTCAACATTGGTTTCTAATACTAAAATTCCTTAAATATCCCACATTCCTATAGCTGCTTAAGAGGTTTTCATTTTGTCTTTGTATATCCAGAATATAGTTTAATTCCTTTCTCTGATCAGATCTCTAACAAAATTTGATATTTTGTATTCAACACTTTTACTCAACAAAGTTTTAATACAAAATGAGAGATTTATTTGAAACATCAAGTATCAGTACCTATTTGGAAAATTGGATTCCTATAATTCTCTCCACATCTTAAAATCTTTTAAATGCTCACTATGATAAATGCACTCTTAGGAATCAGAAGACATAACCTGAAACATAAGTCTGTCCCTTTCCACCTGTATAACTTTGGGCAACTCATTTCTCTTGCTGATCTCAAATTTCCTTATCTTTTCTTCAAAAAGGATTTATTAAGTAATAGGTGTCAGGCACTGTGCTGAGTGTTAGGGATGAGACAAAGACAAAAGAAAATCAAGGAACTCATAATTTGATGGGAGAGGCAACAAGCAAACAAATAAATACATAAAAGATACATACTAGTTAAATAGGAAATCATTACTGGAGAAATAAATTAGAATTAAGAATGATTAGAAAATGTTTCATATTAAATATACAAATGGAGTCAAGCAAGCCAGAAAATTGAGATAAAAAAGGAAAACATTTAGTTAGTTATGGCACAATTATGGCACCCGGCTGAGAAAATGTTCAAAGGTGAGAGATGAAATATCTTGTATATGGAACAGTAAAGATAACTGTGTCACTGGACCAAGGAGATTTTGAGGTGAGAAGTCAGTGTAAGGTAAAATAAAAGAAAGGGGAGTGTTGCTGCTAAGTTATTAAAGATTTTGAGTGCCAAAGAGAGTACATTGTGTTTGAGTTTGGAAATGAAAGTAAGACACTGGAGTTTATTGAATACCTGGGTAACTTAAATGGAGCTGTGCTTTAAGAAAAATCACTTTGGTCACTGAATAGAAGAAGGACTGGAATGAGAAAAGACTTGTGGTAAATGGACTAATATGTACACTATTGGATTAGTCTGGGTGATAGGTGATGAGAGATCCCATCACAGTGCCAGTATCAAAGGATAGAAGGGTGAATATTTGAGAGATGCCAAAATGTCTAGAAGGCAATGGAAAATATGAGAGTAGACATCAGTAAAGAAATCTGAGTAGGATAGATATATTTAAGAATCATCAGGATAGATATGATAATTAAATTAATTGATGCTAATGATATCACCAAGTGAAGTTATATAAAGGGAGAAGAAGATTAAGGACAAAGGCCTGGAGAACAAGTGATCATTTCATAGAAGAAGGTGCAGCAAAGGAGATTTAGCAGTTGATATGAGATAAGTAGAAGGAGAATCAGGAGACAATGAACTTCCAAAACTCCAAGGAGTAAAGAATGAAGAAGAGAATGATTGACAGTGTCAAAAGTCATAGAGTGGTCAAGAAGGAAGAGGATTAAGACTATTGAATCTGGCAATTAGAAGATCACTAATTATTTTGGAGAGAACAGATTTGGTGGCAAGATAGTTAGAAGTCAAATTCTGGGAAATTAAGAAGAAAATCAGAATATAGGTAATATTTATCATTAGTTTGCCACAAAGGATACAAGAGATATTGGATGATACTAGGGATGGAAGGATCAATGAAAGGTTGCTTTTGTTTGTTGGTTGGTTGGTTTTGTTTTTGAGGATAGGGCTCACACGGACAAGAGGAGGAGGAGGAGGAGGAAGAGGAGGAGGAGGAATAGGAAGGAGGAAGAGGAGGAGGGAAGAGGAGGAGGAAGAGAAGGATGAGAAGAGAATGAGGATGATAGAAAGGGTAATATGTTGGATAAGATAAGGTGTAATATGATCATTTTTGCAGGTAAAGGGGTTGTTCTTGTCAAGTAATAATGCTACTTCTTCGTGTTAAACAGAGATGAAGAGGAGATAATAACAAAAGATAGTGATATGAAATGAGGAAGAAAGAAGAAGAAGGGTCCAAATGACCTTGTTTTTTTTTTTCCTATAAAATATGAGACAAGTCTTTGTGTAAGAGTGTAGGGGGAGGAGGAAACATGAAAGATTTGAGGATTAAAAAGTTTCAAAGATCCTTTGTGGAAAATGGGATAATGAGTTAGTAAGGGAGGTATAGTCTAATTGCCTAGAAATAATGAGGGCCCAGTTGAGGTTGTACAACATAAATGAGTACTGGATTTGATCAAAATAGTTATATGATTTTTTTTTTGGTTGTTTTACCACCACCCCCAACTTTCTTCTAGTAGCACATGTGTATGAGTGAAGGCAACAGATGATATCTGTAAAAATGAAAGGATTCCATAGGATAAATTCTAAAATATTTCCAACTCTAAATTAATGATACTGACATCAGTCAGGATAACTTTGTTCAAGTACTACCTCTATTACTCTCTGACTATGTGAGCCTGGACAAGTCACTTCTTCTTGTCTCCAGGCAACTCTCTAAATATGTAAATTTCAGAGAAGCTGTTAATCTGTTGTACTAGAGGAGATCTGCTCACTGGATGTTCCTAATATGAGTGAAGTCACTGGTTCTGGGTGGGGAGAAAAATTAAAGTTGAATATTTTTGCTAAATTGCAGTTCCAAAGGTACAATGTATTTTATAGGGGAAAAAAAAAACCCAAAAACCAAAACTTCTGCTGTAGAATACTCTAGAATAAAAAAAAAAATAAGATCTATCTTCCTTCTAATTATTTTCCTACTCTTTTGTTTACATTGTCCAGTATAATAGCATCTCATGAGAATTTTCACTCCAAAATGATTTGGAGCAAAAAATCAGAAGTTTCAGATAACAAAATTCTAGGGTCAAAAATTATGTTACTAATTAGTTGTGAGTATGTGGGGACATTATAACTACTAGAGCCTCATTTTCTTTATCTTTTCAGTGATTATTTTTTTAGTTTCAGTACTGACAAAAATATAAAATTGCACAAAATGAATATTTATATATAGTATATAAATATATAAATAATTGTATAGAAATAAAATTGATTTTATCTTCTGGTTATTAGCCATTTAACAATTTTTGAATAGAAGAAAATAAAGCCTTTATGAGTTATTATTCCACAAGACTCTTAGTGTTTCTACTGTAAATCACTGCTTCAGATGGCAAAAATACAAATTTTTGTGATTCAGTTCTCCACCATCAGTCCCCCAAAATGAAATGATAATCCCCACTTTCTCTTGTATTGTAGCAGAGACATGGAAAAGCTCATTAAGTTTAGTCTCCAAATAAATCCTAAAGGTTCTTTTCCTAACAAGCTGAACCAATGTTTTAAATTAAAACTAGATATCCTGGTGAGATAATATTACCACTGGCTCTTTCATGCTTTTCTTTAAATAAATCACTTTCTTGTTAACTTTTTTAAGATGTTCAGAGTCTTTGGACTATGAACACAAAATATTTTTCTATTCATGTATGCATATATTTATGTATAATATGTATGCATGCATATATATATATATATATATATATATACACACACACAAACATTTGTGTGGTCTTGCATGTGTATATTTGTGTATATGGGCAACTAAGTGATGCAGTAGATGGAGTGCTGGGCCTCAAGCCAGGAAGACTCATCTTTATTAGTTCAAATCAAACCTCAAATACTTATCATCTATGTGACCCAGAGCAAGTCACTTAACCCTCTTTGCCTCAGTTCCTCACTTCTAAAATGAGCTGGAAAAACATATTGGAAAACCATTGCAGTATCTTCAGAAAAAAAAAATCCCAAATGGGATCATGAAGACTTATCCATGATAAAAAATAAATGAATTAAATGTGTGTGTGTGTGTGTGTGTAAGTGAATGCATCTTTTTTGTCCTTTTATATCAATGGAAGGCAGTGACTTTACCTCATAGTATTTTCCTGAAATTATGGTCCCATTATTTCATGCCTGTATGTTTCCACAGATCTCTTCCTAATGTTCCTAAATATACAAAAGGGAAGGAGGACTGAGTTTTATTTCCCTATTGGCCTGATAATTTCAATTTCTTTCTTTTGTTTTTAATCATATTGTTTTGATACCCAATCTTATTGTTTACTCTCTTGCCCAGCCTCTCTGTTCTATATGTTGGGTGTGCTTTACTTTGTCTATCCTTTCTAAGAAATGCCATAGCTTTTACTATCTTGTAAAATATCAGATATCTTTAAGTATGGGGAGTAGCAAAAATAAAGTAGTATGAGAAATTAAGGGGAAAAATTTTTTTTTTTTTTTTTAAAAGATAGGTACTATTATCCCCATTTTACAGATGGGAAAATGGAAACATTAAGGTGTTAAGTTAATCTTTGATTATCCAAGGTTACATAGTTAGTCTGAGAAAGGTTTTGAACTCATCTTTCTGAATCCAAACCTAAGATTCTGTTCATTATGCCACATTGTTCCTATGGCATGAATTCCCTCTATAACTTTTTTTTTTTTTATA
This sequence comes from Sminthopsis crassicaudata, assembly GCF_048593235.1. NCBI lineage: Eukaryota > Metazoa > Chordata > Mammalia > Dasyuromorphia > Dasyuridae > Sminthopsis > Sminthopsis crassicaudata. The sequence goes on along the minus strand of NC_133618.1, from coordinate 82,165,491 downwards.
TATATATATATATTTTATAATATTATCCCTTGTATTCATTTTTCCAAATTACCCCCCCTCCCTCTATTCCCTCCCCCCGACGACAGGCAATACCATACATTTTACATGTGTTACAATATAGTCTAAGTACAATACATGTGTGTGAATATCATTTTCTTGTTGCACAATAAACATTAGAATCCGAAGGTACATGCAACCTGGGCAGACAGATTGTAGTGCTAACAATTTACATTCCCCTCCCAGTGTTTCTTCTCTGGGTGTATCTACCTCTGTCCATCATTGATCAACTGGAAGTGAGTTGGATCTTCTTTATGTTGAAGATTTCCACTTCCATCAGAATACATCCTCATACAGTATTGTTGTTGAAGTATACAGTGATCTTCTGGTTCTGCTCATTTCACTCAGCATCAGTTGATTTAAGTCTCTCCAGGCCTCTCTGTATTCCTCCTGCTGGTCATTTCTTACCGAGCAATAATATTCCATAACTTTCATATACCACAATTTACCCAACCATTCTCCAACTGATGGACATCCATTCATCTTCCAGTTTCTAGCTACAACAAAAAGAGCTGCCACAAACATTTTGGCACATATATGTCTCTTTCCGCTCTTTAGTATTTCTTTGGGATATAATCCCAGTAGTAGCGCTGCTGGGTCAAAGGGTATGCACAGTTTGATAACTTTTTGGGCATAATTCCAGATTGCTCTCCAGAATGGCTGGATTCTTTCACAACTCCACCAGCAATGGATTAGTGTCCCAATTTCCCCACATCCCCTCCAACATTTGTCATTATTTGTTCCTGTCATCTTAGCCAATCTGACAGGTGTGTAGTGGTATCTCAGAGTGGTCTTAATTTGCATTTCTCTGATCAGTAGTGATTTGGAACACTCTTTCATGTGAGTGGATATAGTTTCAATTTCTTCCTCTGAGAATTGTCTGTTCATATCCTTTGACCATTTATCAATTGGAGAATGGTTCGGTTTCTTATAAATTATAGTCAGTTCTCTATATATTTTGGAAATGAGACCTTTGTCAGAACCTTTGTTTTTAAAAATATTTTCCCAATTTGTTACTTCCCTTCTAATCTTGTTTGCATTAGTATTATTTGTACAGAAACTTTTTAGTTTGATGTAATCAAAATCTTCTATTTTGTGATCAATAATGATCTCTAGTTCTCCTCTGGTCATAAATTCCTTCCTCCTCCACAAGTCTGAGAGGTAGATTATCCTCTGTTCCTCTAATCTATTTATTATCTCCCTCTTTATGCCTAAATCATGGACCCATTTTGATCTTATCTTGGTATATGGTGTTAAGTGTGGATCCATATCTAATTTCTGCCATACTAATTTCCAGTTTTCCCAACAGTTTTTTCCGAATAATGAATTTTTATCCCTAATGTTGGAATCTTTGGGTTTGTCAAAGATTAGATTGCTATAGATGTACCCTTTTTTGTCCTTTGTATCTAATCTGTTCCACTGATCTACCGGTCTATTTCTTAGCCAATACCAAATAGTTTTGGTGACTGCTGCTATATAATATAGCTTTAGATCAGGTACACTTAGACCACCTTCCTCTGAGTTTTTTTTCATTAGTTCCCTTGCAATTCTTGACCTTTTATTCTTCCATATGAATTTTGTTGTTATTTTTTCTAGGTCATTAAAATAGTTTCTTGGGAGTCTGATTGGTATAGCACTAAATAAATAGATTAGTTTGGGGAGTATTGTCATCTTTATTATATTCGCTCGGCCTATCCAAGAGCACTGAATGTCTTTCCAATTATTTAAATCTGATTTTATTTTTGTGGCAAGTGTTTTGTAATTTTTTTCATATAATTCCTGACTTTTCTTTGGTAGATGGATTCCCAAATATTTTATACTCTCAACATTTGTTTGGAATGGAATTTCTCTTTGTATCTCTTGCTGTTGCATTTTGTTAGTGATATATAAAAATGCCGAGGATTTATGTGGATTTATTTTGTATCCTGCCACTTTGCTGAAATTTTGAATTATTTCTAGTAGCTTTTTAGCAGAGTCTTTGGGGTTCTCTAAGTATACCATCATGTCATCTGCAAAAAGTGATAGTTTAATTTCCTCATTTCCTACTCTAATTCCTTGAATCTCTTTCTCGGCTCTTATTGCCGAGGCTAGCGTTTCTAGTACTGTATTGAATAGTAATGGTGATAGTGGGCAACCTTGTTTCACTCCTGATCTTACTGGGAAAGGTTGCAGTTTATTTCTATTGCATATTATGCTTACTGACGGTCTTAAATATATACTCCTGATTATTCTAAAGAATAATCCATTTATTCCTATACTCTCAAGAGTTTTTAGTAGGAATGGATGTTGGATTTTTGTCAAATGCTTTTTCTGCATCTATTGAGATGATCATATGGTTCTTATTAATTTGATTATTAATATGGTCAATTATATTAATAGTTTTCCTAATATTAAACCAGCCCTGCATTCCTGGAATAAATCCTACTTGATCATAGTGTATTATCTTGGAGATGATTTTCTGAAGTCTTTTTGCTAATATCTTATTTAAGATTTTAGCATCAATATTCATTAAGGAGATTGGTCTATAATTTTCTTTCTCAGTTTTCGATCTACCAGGTTTAGGTATCAGTACCATGTCTGTGTCATAAAAGGAATTTGGTAGGACTCCTTCATCCCCTATTTTTTCAAATAATTTATATAACATTGGGGCTAATTGTTCTTTAAATGTTTGGTAGAATTCACATGTGAATCCATCTGGCCCTGGGGATTTTTTCCTGGGGAGTTGATTAATAGCTTGTTCTATTTCTTTTTCTGAAATGGGACTATTTAAGCAATTTATCTCCTCCTCTGTTAATCTAGGGAGCCCATATTTTTGGAGGAAGTCATCCATTTCACTTAAGTTATCAAATTTATTGGCATAAAGTTGGGCAAAGTAACTCCTTATTATTTCTCTAATTTCCTCTTCATTGGTGGAAAGATCCCCCTTTTCATTTGTAAGACTATCAATTTGATTTTCCTCTTTCTTTTTTTTGATCAAATTTACCAAAGGTTTATCTATTTTATTGGCTTTTTCATAAAACCAACTCTTGGTTTTATTTATTAATTCAATAGTTTTTTTACTTTCAATTTTATTGATTTCTCCTTTTAATTTTTGTATTTCGAGTTTAATTTTTGGTTGGGGGTTTATAATTTGGTCTTTTTCTAGCCTTTTAAGTTGTAAGCCCAATTCGTTAATCTTCTCTTTCTCAATTTTCTTCAAATAAGCCTCTAAAGATATAAAATTTCCCCTTATTACTGCTTTAGCTGCATCCCAAAGATTTTGATATGATGTCTCATCATTATCATTATCTTGGGTGAAATTGTTAATTGTTTCTATAATTTGCTCTTTCACCCAGTCATTCTTTAAGATGAGATTATTCAGTTTCCAATTACTTTTTGGTCTATTTACCCCTAACTTTTTACTGAATGTAGCTTTTATTGCATTGTGATCTGAGAAGAAGGCATTTATTATTTCTGCCTTCCTACATTTAATTTTGAGATCTTTATGTCCTAGTATATGGTCAATTTTTGTATAGGATCCATGAACTGCTGAGAAGAAAGTATATTCCTTCCTATTGCCATTCAGTTTTCTCCAAAGGTCTATCATACCTAGTTTTTCTAATGTTCTATTTACTTTTCTAATTTCTTTCTTGTTTGTTTTGTGGTTTGATTTGTCTAAATCTGAGAGTGCAAGGTTGAGATCTCCCACTATTATAGTTTTACTGTCTATTTCTTCTTGCAGTTCTCTTAACTTTTCCTTTAGAAAGTTAGATGCTATACCACTTGGTGCATATATGTTTAGTATTGATATGGCTTCATTATTTATGCTACCTTTCAGCAGGATATAGTTTCCTTCCTTATCTTTTTTAATGAGATCTACTTCTGCTTTTGCTTGATCTGAGATAAGGATAGCTACCCCTGCTTTTTTGGCTTTACCTGAAGCATAATAGGCTCTGTTCCAACCTTTTACCTTTACTCTGTATGTATCTCCCTGCTTTAAGTGTGTTTCCTGTAGGCAACATATTGTAGGGTTCTGCTTTTTGATCCAATCTACTATCCGTCTCCGTTTGATGGGATCGTTCATCCCATTTACATTTACAGTTAAAATTACTAATTCTGTATTTCCTGCCATCGTATTATCCCCAGATTATGCTTATTTCCCTTGACCCCCCCTGATCCCCCTCCCCGATATTTAATTTACAGACCCCCCTTGTGACGCACAACCCTCCCTCTTTTTTTTTTTTTTTTTTTTTTAGGATCCCTCCCCCCTCCCTCCAAGTCCCTTCACTTATTCTCCTTTTCCTTTTCCCTTTTCTTCTCCCCCCTTTTAATGAGGCGAGAGAAAATTCTCTGAAAAACAAATATGTTAATTATTTACTCTTTGAGCCTCTTCTGATGAGAGTAAGATTCACACAATGATTCTCCCCCTCACTAAGTTCCCTCAGATATGGTGTATTTTCTATGTCTCTTCCTGGGATGTAGTTTCCCTCTTTTTATCACTCCTTCCCTTTACTACACCCCCCTTTTTTTCTTTTATATCAGTAAAATCAAATTATCCTTGAGTATTTTTTATATACCCACAACAGAGTTACAGTTCTCAAGGGTTCTGTGTACCTTTTTCTGTTTCTCTTCAGTCTTGTGGATGTAGATCAAATTTTTTGTTTAAGTCTGGTTTTTTTCTTAGAAACATATAGAATTCCTCTGTTTCATTGAATGACCATCTTCTTCCATGGAAAAAGATGCTAAACTTAGCTGGGTAGTTCATTCTTGGTTGCAGTCCTTGATCTTTTGCCTTACGGAATATCAGGTTCCAGGCCCTTCTATCTTTTAATGTGGAGGCAGCCAGATCTTGGGTGACCCTTATTGTGGCACCTTGGTATTTAAATTGTTTTTTTCTAGCTGCTTGCAGGATTTTCTCCTTTGTGTGGTAATTCTGCAGCTTAGCCACAATATTCCGTGGTGTTCTTTTTTTAGGGTCTATTTCAGAAGGAGTTCGATGAATTCTTTCCACATCTACTTTCCCTTCTGTTTCTATTATCTCTGGACAGTTCTCTTTGATAATTTCCTGTAAAATAGAATCTAGGCTCTTTTTTTGGTCATAGTTTTCTGGAAGTCCAATAATCCGCAGATTATCTCTCCTAGATCTATTTTCCAGGTCTATAGATTTTCCCAGTAAGTATTTGACGTTGTTCTCCAGCTTCTCATTTTTTTTGTTTTGTTTGACTGATTCTTGGGTTCTCTGTGAATCATTCATTTCTATTTGTTCCATCCTGACTTTTAAGGAGTTATTTTCTTCTTTCACAGTTTTTAGTTCTTTTTGTAAATGCCCAATTTCGTTTTTAAATGAATTATTTTGCTCTATTGAATTTTTTTCCATTTCCCTAATTTTTTTTTTGAGAATTATTTTCTTTTTCCAATTCAGAAATTCTATTTTCTTGAGACTTTTTTATCTTTTCCAATTCAGAAATCCTATTTTCTTGTGTTTTTTTAACCTTTTCTAATTCACTAATTTTGTTTCCCTGCATCTCCTGTGAATTCTTTATTTTTTCCAACTCCAATTTCAGGACGTTGTTATTCTCTATCATAACTTCCCTTTCTTTTCCCCATTTTTCTTCGATCTCCCTCAGTTTTTTAAGAGCTTCTTCTAGGAGAGAGTTATGTGATGGGGGGCAGGAATCGTTCCCCTTTAGGTTGTTATCTTCTGAATCTTTGCTGTTAACTTCCTCGGGGTTGGATACCCGCTCTTTCTCTGTATAGAAGGAATCTATAGTTTTTCTAGCTTTTTTGCTCATACTTAAAAAATGTTTTGGGGTCTGTCCCTGGGGTAGGAAATTATTTACTTCTTTACCAGCTTCCTCCCAGACCGGATGGATGCAGCGGCTCCTGCGCCTTAGCTAAGATAGAGCTCTGGGAGAGAGTTCCCCACCCCTTCCCTGGAAGTGCCTCAGAGGTGATTAGCACTGCTGTGCTTCGAGGGCTTAGAATAGTGAAGACAGCACGAAGCCCAGCCTATGTGTCCGGGTGGGGAGTGGATGTCTGCAGCAGGTGACGTGAGAAGCCCCTGCGCTCAAACTGGAAGTGTCTGCCAGAAACCGTGGTCCCTAGTTCAAAGGTTCCGCTTCTCTGGGACTTCCTGGAGCTGAGTTCCACTCCCTCCAGCTAAGCTAGGCAGTGTGTGTTGCCTTGGGCCGTATCCACCCACTTGTCAATCTCTTAACTATTCTCAGGAGGTAGCTGAGGCCACACCCCCTGGTGCCGATTCTCTGCTGAGTCACCCCCAGGGTGGGGAGGGGGGGAATCTAATCTGAGTTTTAAAATATTTTGGCTTTCTCTTCTGAACTGCTAAATAATTAGCAGAGAAGAGCTAACAGCCTGTGCCAGATTCCTTTACCTCAGTGGCTTCTCTGATCCCAGAGCCCCTCCCAGCGCAATGGGCGCAGTGTGCCCCTACCCCACCGTCTGTGCTGGTCTTTCTTATTCCTCCCCTGAGAACTGACCTTTCCTGTTGAAACTCCAGATTCTCTTCAGCTGGTAAGTCGTGCTTCCAGTCCTTGTGGTATCTATCAGTCCTGAGCTAATTTTGAGACTTAATTTATCTAATTGGTTGTGAGGGAGTGAGGACGTTCACTGAGTCGTGTGTTTCTTCTCCGCCATCTTGGCTCCGCCCTCGGGGAAAAATTAAATAAGTTGAAATGGAGATTTTAATTGAAGTAAATATTAAAGACTTAAATGGTCATCTCAATATAATAGATATAAACTATCCCGAAACGCAATCTTAAATAAATATACTTCAGTCATATTCTTTGCTACATCCTCACAGGGTTATTTTGAAGAAAGTGTTTGTAAACTTTCTAAAACTATATAAATGTCAATTATCTTTATTAATATTGACATCATTATGTTATAAAACTAAGACTCTATTTAGCCTTTGTCTATGGGGCTTAATATTTTCTCACTTAAAATGATCTATGGGGGCAGCTAGGTGGTGCAGTGGATAGAGCACCAGCCCTGAATTCAGGAGGACCCGAGTTCAAATCTGGTCTCAGACACTTAACACTTCCTAGCTGTGTGACCCTGGGCAAGTCACTTAACCCCAGCCTCAGGGAAAATAAAATAAAATAAAATAAAATAAAATAAAATGATATACTACTATCTAAAATACTTAAATAGAGGAAAATGCTAAATTTTGTAGTAAGTTAAAGATGCAATTGAAGTATCTGCAAGAGACACATTTAAAATTCCAGTGTAATCTGACATGTAGCTATAACATAGGAAAGATACATTCTTAATTATTATTTTGCTCATCATTCTTGGTGATGTCCTGAAATGAATCCCCTATGGAGCTTTAATTTTGATACTCTTCTGATGATGCATTCGAATTTAGCACATAAAAATAAAATTTAATCTTCTTTAATGTCATACATTTTATAAATGCAATTTAACTCTGAGCAATTACCTCTAAAATTAAAGTATTTTAACAGAAGGGAACTTAACTGTGAGCCAGTGTAAATTTGAAGGCATCTCATTTTCCTCAGCACCATCTAATCAAATGAGTATGTGAAAGTTCATATCTATGTTTTATTCCATCTTACCCCTGTCCTTTTTCTTCCTGTTCAAACAAGGACTCTACTAAGTCTTTAGATATTCCCACACCCAATTTGGTTTTCTCAAATACCCCATGCTTAGTTACTTTATTTTAAAATGAAATGCCCTTGCAATCACTCGTGTACTTTGATGTTTGCAAAAGTTAATTATTTTTTCCAAAAGAAATTAAATCAAACCTAATGCATTTAGGAAGATTAATTACAAACTATTCTAAGAATCTAATCTATGGGGAACATGATGTGAATCTATATAGAACAGTTTTAAATGTTTGCACAGCACAAATTCAGATTCTGAAAGTTGTAAGAGACTTCAATAACTAATTACTTCACCCTATTCACAAAATAAGTCCATATTTGAAACACACGCAACAAATAATCATATAATTTGCTTAGAGACTTCCTATGGGGGAGAATCCATGACTTCTAAGGCAGACTAAATCAATGCTACTGATTGGAGTCTGGAATGAAGCCAATGAATTCCAATTCTACCTCTTTGTTAAGTACTTAATGGTGGTCATCATGCACACTTTTCATCAGACTAAGTATCCCTATATCTTTCCTTTAGTGAAGAAATATCTAAATCTATCTATCTATATATCTATTCATCCATCTGTCCAGCTGATAAAAGAAAATGACTTAGAAGAGAACATCTAGATAAGGTAAAGAGAATAATGAGGATCTATAATGTGATCATGTGTAATATATAATATACAAACAGATACTTAGAGATAGAAAGATAGATACTCTCTGATTAATGTCTTTCATCAATTGAATTATGTATTGATGTTTTCTGATCAGGAGAAAATGCAATAAGGTTATTCCTTCCTCATTCAATATAGATATACTAAATTCAAATAACTCATTGCATCCCTCCTCTTTGTTCCCCAAATCAGTGAAAAATAAGACTGTTCCATTTACCATCTCCTACTTGGACAGAGAGTTAAGGAGTTCCCCTTTCTGAACATGACACAACAATTCATCTGGGATAACACTCCTTTCTTAACAAAAACAATCACTTTTTTTAAAGGCTATCATTTATGTAGTTGTTCCAGGTTTGCCATGCACCTTACCAATGTTATCTTAATAAATTATCTTAGCAAATCTGTAAGAGTCAAACTTCTGTGAAAGTTCCTTGGAAAGTTTTGGAGAAAGTCTCATATCACCAATAAAGTGGTGTGTTGGTTACGCTGAAAAATGAATAGCCTTATAGACTTCATGAAAGCAGAAGTCATACTCTATTTAAACATGCCATTTTAAATAGAACCTACCACTTTGTAAAAATATTTATTTTTTTTAAAAAAATTGACCAGAAACCTATTTCATAAATAAGGTTTTTTATCAAAGCAACTTGCTATAAAATTTCTCACCCCTCACTTTATTGTTTTCCTTTTAATTTTGACTGCACTGGTTTTGTTTTTAATTTCAAGTAATCAAAATTATCCTATATTATAGGCTCCTCTATACCTCTTATTTGAACATAAAGTCTTGCATGAAGTAGAGCCAAGATGCAGAGCAAAAACAGGGATTCACTGAGCTCTCCCAAATTCTCCTTGAAACAACTTTAAAATAATAAGTCAGGAAGTATTCACATCTGTGAGATCACAGATCACTCAAAGTATTATAATGTTATCTTCCCAAACAAGCTGTTCTTCTGTTCTTAGCTCAGTGGACTTACAAATAGTAAGAGTAGAAGTAATGTTTGTTAAATGAATCGATTCTTAATGGAAAAGCAAACATTTACAATTGATGGTCATGTAAGAAAGGCACAAAGGCACCAATACTATTTTTTATGAAGCAGTTAGTGACACAGTGAAGGACAAAGTAGGCCTAGAGTCAGGAAGATCTGTATAAAAATTCAGCCTCAAACATTTATTAGTTGTGTGATCATGGTCAAGTCATTTAACTTCTGTTTGCCTCAGTTTCCTCAAATGTAAAATGAGGATGCTAATAGTATTAACCCTCCCAATTTGTTGTGAGGATGTAATGAGATAATATTTATAAAGTGCATGGTAGGTAGGCACTATGTAATTGATTATTTCCTTCCTCATATGATTTCTTTTACCATGACAGTAAAACAGAAGTTTCACAAGTATTATCCAAGCTAACATGTTTTACTTTCCTAGTCCAGAAAAAAAAAAAAAAAAGGACTTGGAGTAAGATAACCTGGGTTCAAGGGACTGACTGTGATTTTGGGCAAGGCAGATAATTTCTTTGGGTCTTATTTTACTCATTATGTGAGAGGTAATGATACTTGTATGGGGATTAAATTAGATTCAAATTTCCATATACGCCTAGGAAAAACTTTTAGGTAACCCTCCACAATTGCCATAGTGTAGTATAGAAAGTAGCATACTTCCATTCACACAGTAGAACTCTGGAAATATTTGTTGACTGAATTTTATATTCAAATGTTATTTATGTAGAGAAAGGTATTTACTTGCTCAGTAAATGTGAAAAAAATCCATTAATCCACTATTGGTTATTCAAAACAATATGTGGTTCAAAGTGGTTACTTTACTATTTTTGTAATAAAATATATTTGTTAGTAATAAATAAATAACAACTCAAATAGAAATCAGGTACAGTGGGATCAAGAAAAGGTAAAGTGAATCACTTTTATAGACCAGGATAATAACTAAGGATGATGGATCAAGAGCCTAGCAAGAGAGAAACAGGTTCAGGGGCTCTCAGCCAACTATGGAAAGGGGTTTGGATAACTGGCCCAATTTGCCTGGAACTGAATTAAGAGAAAATCATATTACATTGCCTATACACAACTTCAAGCTGAAGTCTTAAGGTGCAGAGGATATCTATCCTACTAGATAGATGCTTGTGAGCTTTGATACTTCAGGAGCTTTGATCACAGTCACAGGGTAAAGAAGAGTACTTGTGGTCAACCATGGACCAAAACACAGGATAACTGAGAAGTGGTCATACCTCTCCTTGGATCATACTAACTTGAAAAATTTGAAACTTGCAACCTCCCAGAACTATTTCTAAAAGTAGCAACACACACACACACACACACACACACACACACACACACACACACACATTCACACCCTGAAGTTTGGGACAGTGCTCCTTCCATTCTAGGAGCAAAGTATAACTTTGACACAGAGGAAAACACAGGAACTTTCACCTCCTGGACACTGTGAAGAGTCCTGGGTCTGTCAAAGAAGACTGAGTTAAACCTGTGCTGATTAGGAATTTCTGGCCCAGTTGTGCTGCAGAGAGACCAGTCCTGAGTGAAAAAGAGCCAATATGCCAGGTGATGCAGAAGAAGAAGGGCAGAGATGCTACTAATGGTGGGAACTTGCAAGAAGGTGGAGCTTTTGGTTTAAGGTTCCAGATCAGAAGGGAGACCTGAAATAAAGCTAGAGGCACCATTTTCCTCTCCTCCAGGATTAGAGGTGTTTAAACTTATAGTACTTACATAAATAATAATAATAATAATAATAATAATAATAATAATAATAATAATAATAAACCAACAAAGAACAAAGCAGAAACTTACTATGGGAATTTAAAAAAGTCTCTTCTATGCCAAAGAGTAATGTTAAATGTCTACCTGTACAGAATTTATATACTTGAGAAGACTTTAAAAATCAAGTGAGAGAGAAAGACTGAAAAAAATCTAAAATATCTAAAATAAATAAATAAAAACTATCCAAGAAAAGCAAGATTATGAAAAAAAAGTTAACCAAATAGAAAATGAGATACGGAATCTTTGAAAATTAGAATTGGGCAAAGGGAAACCAGTGAAACTATAAGAGACCAAGAAATAACAAAACAAAATATAAAGAACAAAAAAACATGTGAAACATCAGAAAAACAACAGATCTGGAAACAGTTCAAAAAAAGAAAATATAATAATAGTTAAACTACCTAAAAGCTATGACCAAAAAAAGAACCCTGACACAATAATTCAATAAATAATCAATGAAAATTGTCCTGAAATGATGGAACAAGAGGGAAAAGTAGGAATTGAAAAAAAAAAAATCCATCAATCATCACTTCAAAGAAATCCTTTGTGGAAAACACATAGGAATAATATTGCCGAATTTTGAAAAACCAGATCAAAGAGAACATTTTCCAAAAAACAAACAAGGAAATAATTCAAAAATTCTAGAGCTACAATTAGAATTGTACAAAGTTTAGGGGAAAACATTTAATGAATTCACAGATTTTCAGGACTTTGTCCTAAACAAACCTGAATTTAATAGAAAATTCAACATATAAGAATCAATATAAAAAAATAATTTCAAGGAATTCAACAAACACAAATTCTTTAGTGTTGTGCATGGAAATGTATACCATATATTTAAGATTGGCATCATATGTATCTATGTGAATGTATGTATGCATGCTGTGGAGGGGAGAGTACTCTACAAAGTCTATAAAGAACTATGGGGGGAGGGAATAGGATAAAGTGGAATATAGAAGGATGTGTAGATTTATAGCAGTGGGACAAGAAAGGATAAGGAGGAAAGAGTAATGTAGGATAAGATGGGAGCCTGAAGGGTGTTAAATAACAGAATTGGGAGTAGCTGTGCAAATTAATGGGATTGGGATAAAGAGGAAAGGAAAAGATAAGGGGAGAAGATAAGAGAGGGATACTTGGGTAGGGGAAGGTTAAATGATACCAAGGAAATTTAAGGAGCAGAATTAAAGTAAAAGAATTTCCAGAGATGAGAAATATATTCAAACACTTCAACAAGTATCTGGGGTAGAATTTATTTTAAAAAAATGTATGGTTAATAATTGTTGATCTCAAACTTAAAGATTTAGTGAAGAGAGACATCTAAATTATATGTTAACCATATTAATATTGTTTTAGATGCATGTTTACAGATTAGTAAATGCATATGTGTATCTATATATGTGTATATATGTGTATATCTGAATATATGTGGGTATGTATGCATGTAGATCTAAGTATGTGTATATGGCTATATTATGTGGGTATGAATAATTATCTCTATATAGATAGACAATGTATATATATATATGTGTGTGTGTGTATATATATATATATATATATATATAAATATATATATATATATATAAATATATATATATATATAAATATATATATATATATATATATATATATATATATATATATATATAATATGTGTGTATGATGTATGTATGTACATATAAATATACCCGTGCTTGACTATTGCCTTCTTGGAGGAGGCAATGGAAAGAAAAGGAAAAAATAAAGTAAAAAGTATGCAGCAGAGAACAAAAAAATAAACTACAAGGAAGCAAAAAAAAATATGAAGTCTCATGAATATAATTTCTTCTATTTCTATTTCTCATAAAAGCCTCATTTCTAAAACATAAAAAGAATTCAAATTTGTAAGACAAGTCTTCCCCAATTGATAAATTCAGATCCTTTGACCTGAACAATTTTCAGAAGACAAAATTAAAGCCTTTTATATTCCTATGAAAAAATTCTCTTAATCACTATTTAATAGATAAATACAAATTAAAATAACTCTGAGGTACCATGTCATTCCTGTCAGATTGGAAAAGATGATAGGAAAAGATTATGATAAATGTTTATGGGGATGTGGGAAAACCGGAACAATAATGCATATTTGCTGGAGTTGTGAACTGATCCAAACATTCTGCAGAATAAGTTGGAACTATGTACAAAGGACTATCAAAATATGCATACTCTTTGATCCATCAGTGACTCTACTGAGTCTGTATCCCAAAGAGATCAAAAAAAGGGGGAAAGACCCACGTGTGCAAAAATATTTGTAGCAGCTCTTTTTTGTGGTGACAAGAAATTTGAAACTGAGTGGATGCCCATCAGTTGGGGAATGGCCAAATAAGTTGTGATATATGAATGTAATGAAATACTATTGTTGTATAATAAATAACAATCAGGAAGATTTCAAAAAATCCTGGAAATGCTTACAGGAACTGATGCTGAATGAAGTGAGCAGAACCAGTAAAACATTATACATAGTAATAGTAAAATTATGTGATAACCCATTATGATAGATTTTCTCAGCAATATGATCCAACATAATTCCAATTGAAATTGGAAAAAGACATTCACATACAGAGAAGGAACAACAGAAACTGAATGCAAATCAAAGCAAACTAATTTCACTTTTTTTTTTACTTCCATTTTGCTTTTCCCTTTACTTTTGATTATCCTTTCATAATATGACTAGTAGAGAAAAAATTTAAAAAGACTGTACATGCTTAACTTATATGGGATTGTTTGCTGTCTTGGGAGGTCAAAGAAAGGGGAGAAGGGATTTGGAATTCAAAATTTGCAAATGAAACTCTTGTTAAAATGAATGTTGAAAACGATATTTACATGTAATTTGAAAAAATAAAATACTATTAAGTGGGAAAATAATTTAAAAATATATAATTGGTCAAGTGGAAACTAATGACTCTACGAGATAATCAAAAAATACTGAAGTAAAATCAACAGAAGAAAAACAGAAAAAAGTAATATATTTCATTAGAAAAACAACTGACCTGGTAGATCAATAAAAGATAATTTAAGAATTATTGGATTATTTAATTACATAAAAGAATTACATAAAATTACATAAAGAACCTAAACATCATATTTCAAGAAATCGTCAAAGAAAATTGCACTGATATCCTAGAACCAAAGGTAAAAAAGAAATTGAGTGAATCCACCAATCATATTCTGAAAAAGATTACAAAATGAAAACTCTGAGGAATATCATAATTCAAACATCATAGAACCATAGTTAGGATACCATACTATTTAGCAGGCACTACATTAAAAATAAGATGATTTGAAATGTAGTATTTTGGATGGTAAAGGAATTAGGATTGTAACCAAGAATAATTTATCCAGTGAAGCATTATAATCCTCCAGGAAGAAAAGGAATATTCAATGAAATAGAATACTTTCAAACTCAGGAGAAGTGATAAAGGATTCAATAAAGTTAAAGTGTTTACCTTCCTGTATGGGGAGATGTTACTGGTAACTTTTAAGAACATTACAATTACTAGGCAATAAAAAATAGTCTACAGAGAGGACACAAGTGTGAGTGAACTTTGATGAGTTTTGTTTTTTTTTTTTTTTTAATGAAATTAAGGATCAAGAAAGAAGGAGACATTGGAATGTAAAGGGAAAAAAAAGGTAAGATGAGGTAAATTATCCCACTTAAAAGAGGCATAAAAGGAAGTTTTTTAAAGTAGATGGAAAGATTGAGGAGGTAGGTTATACCTGAAGCTTACCTGCATCAGAATTCACTCAAAGAAGAATAACAGACACACTTATTTAGGTATACAAATCTATTTTGCCCTATTGTGGAATAGGAGAAAAGGAGAATAAGAAAACAGGGTGAAAATAGAAGGGAGGGTAGATTGGGAAACATAGTTGTCAGAAGCAAAACAGACTTTGGGAAGGAATAGGGTAAAAGAAGAGAAGAAATGGGAAATTAGGATGAAAAGAAATACAGTTGGGAATCACATCTGTGAATGTGAATGAGATAAACCATAAAATGGTAATGGATAGAAAATTGTATTAAAAACACAATTCTACAATATGTTGTTTACAAGTAACATACTTGAAACAGTAAAACATGCTGGGAAAAAGGTAAAACTCTAAATTGGAATCTATTATTCTTCACCTCAAAGTGAAAAAGTAGATTTAGCAATCATATTTTCAGACAAAGCCAAAGCTAAAATATTTCTAATTAAAAGAATTGAGAGTAGCCATGCTTTGCTAAAAGGTACCACAGAAATGAATATAAATACTAAACACATATGTATAAAATATTATAGCATCCAAATTTTTAAAGGAAAAAGTAAAATAAGTTACATGAGGCAAGTCAGTAAAACCATATTAGTAGGGGACCTATAAGATTAATTGAGGTCCTGAATTTGCATTTCAACAAGCATAGTCTTAAAGACAGTTCTCAAGTTCTCAGCAAAAAGAAGTTACACAAAAGACCCTGTTGAGACTTACTTAAGATTCTTTACTCACTAGGTTTCCTAACAATTTGGCCCTAAGATTAGTTCATGTTTATTATTGCTCAGAACCTTAATTTAAATAAGACATAAGAGAAGACAAAAGTAATACACAATTAACAAACACAGTAGCCAATATAACAAACAAACAACATACAACATACATCACCACCATTTCAAGGAAGCACCAACATCTGGATTCCTTGGCTGGGAGGATGATCACAGGTATTCAGAATGTCAAATGGGATCCATTGCTAGGCAAGATGTAGAAGTACTTCCTAACTGTGAATACATCCAGCCATTCTGGAGAGCAATTTGGAACTGCTCAAAAAGTTACCAAACTGTGCATAAAACACTGCAAAGCAGTGTTGCTACTGGGTTTGTATCTCAAAGAGATCTTAAAGAAGGTAAAGTGACCTGAATGTGCAAGAATGTTTGTGGCAGCCCTTTTTGTGGTAGCCAGAAACTGGAAACTATGCAAATGCCAATCAATTGGAGATTAGCTGAATAAATTGTGGTATAAGAATATTATGGAATATTAGTGTTCTGTAAGAAATGACTAACAGGATGATTTCAGAAAGACCTGGAAAGACTTACATAAACTGCTGCTGAGTGAAATAAGCAGGACCAGGAAATCATTGTATACTTCAACAACAATACTATATGATGATCAATTCTGATGGGTGTGGCCATTTTCAACAATGAGATTAACCAAATCAGTTCCAATAGAGCAGAAATGAACTGAACCAGCTATACCCAGCAAAAGAACTCTAGGAGATGATTATGAACCACTATACAGAATTTCCATTCCCTCTAATTTTGTGGACCTACATTTTGGATTTCCTTCACAGGCTAATTGTACACTATTTCAAAGTCCAATTCTTTTTGTACAGCAAAACAACTGTCGGTCATGTATATATATATTGAATTTAATTTATACTCTAACATATTTAACATGTATTGGTCAACCTGCCATCTGGGATGGGGGGAAGGAGGGGAAAAATTAGAACAAAAGGTTTGGCAATTGTCAATGTTGTAAAATTACCCATGCATATATCTGGTAATTAAAAACTATTAAATTAAAAAAAAAAAAAAAACAGAAGTACTTCTTAGCCTAAATCCTCAAAGTCCTTTTGTTCTAAGAGGTTTTTATAGGCTGAGAACAAAGAAGGCACTATGCTAATTAATATAATTTAGTACTTGGATGTTGAGACAGCAGCCTCCCAGATAAGAGGCTCATCAAGGTGAATATTTGTTCATTCCTTTAGGAAGATTGTGTTCACTCAAGGAACTGGCCAGATTTCCAATGTAAACATAGGTCTACAATAAAGGATACTCATTGATTAATGCATAAAAAAGGATGCCTTCCTTTATGTTTTCCTGGTATTGCAACAGATAACTGCAAGCACATTCTCATATTCTCAGCAAAAATAAGTTACCCAAAACACACAGCTGACACTTAAGATACCTTACTCATTAGGTTTCCTTACAATTTGACCCTAGGATCAGAAATGTCTCCAAGTTGGTCAAATAAAACAACAGGGCTTCAACTGAAGATGAACAATAGCTTACACAACTCATAATTTAAAAGAAAATAAAACAACAATTTCAACTGACTATGAGTATTTACTTATACATGGAAAAAGTTTGTAGTTTAGAAGAAAGCTTAGTTGAAAGACAATTCATAATACAAGGTCCAAAGCAGAGAACAAACACATTTAAATCATAGGTATAAATATGATAAGTGTTTCCTTATTGAGTCCCAACCTGATAATGAAGGAAACAATTGTACTGAGATTTCATGCATCCAATGTTTTATATTATGAATATGATATATGTTAATTTCATGACAGTTGATTTATTAATGTAAATACAACATGAGGTATTTATGATCATCCACACTCCATCTGCAGCTAATAAATATTCTATAACTATTTTATTATAAAGGAAGACATGTTAGGAAATCTAGAGGTTCTTGGAGATTCTGTAAACCTTAGACATTTTCATTTGCAAGCTACTCAATAGTAGCAGTTACCTAGATTAAAACAACCCAGTGGTTAGTAATACCCTTCACTGCTTCCCCAGTGTTTGTTCTTGCATTTTACTTGGAATTCCAGGTTAGAAGGAATAGCCAGATTGGATGACTGCACAGGTATCCCCCTAGTTCTCAGGCAAAGCAAGTTTGAGAGTGCTGATTTTGTGAATTCACTTTCATATTTCTCCATACCCAGAGGAAATGACCATCTGGGTGATGAGGCAGCCAGTGGCACAGGCATTGAAATAGCTTTTGTTCATATTCTTTACACAGTCCTTTACCAATTCTACCCAGGTATTGGTGTCTATCATTTATCTTAAGTTCTTGACTTTCCACGTGGTTTAATAATCATGATTCTAAATCTTTCTAAGAGAGATAAATTTATTACACTTATTCCCAAACTATATTTTAACTTCCTCTTTGATCTGCATTTTCCAGATGTCCAGTCCTTGTAATAAAACTGACATTATTCTCTTTTGTACAGGTAGTTCCATAAAATTCTCTTTCTCCATCAGTGCCCAAATACTTATTGCAATTTCTTGTCTATGAGTAGTCACATCTATATAGATCTATAATTTGATAAACATAAAATTGAATTTTTAGTGGTGTATCCTTTCACAGTGATATTTATCCAAATCTTAACCCAATGGTTTCCCATCCTATGTCCCAAATACACTGTAACCAGGGACCCACTCAGACACTGAATAATTTGGGATCCATTTGCCAACTACTTTTAATTTCTTCCCAAAAAAAGGGGCCCAAAGTCCTTTGAGGGCAGTGGCAATGATCTCAGTTTCTGAAACTATTACTGCTTAGAATTAATGTTGAGTTGGGTCATCCTGTAGTGTCCCATTTTGGGGCGATAGGTAGCTGGAACTTATTGAAGCAACTAATGGGTTGAGTCAGATTCCTGAAGCTGGTCAGTGCAGTTTAATTGACCAAAATGTAAAATAAAACAAAGAAAGAAAAGAACAATAATTTATGTAAAATTAATCTTGTTTCTGAATTTACATTTCAACAGGAATAGTCTTAAAAAGAGTAAATACAAGTTTATTACTATTCAGAACCTTGATTTAAATAACACATAAGGGAAGAAGAAATTCATACACAATTAAAAAACACTATAACAAACAGATATAACATACATCATCATAACTCTAAGGAAGCACCAACATCTGAATTCTTTGACTGGAAGGACAATTACAGCTATTCAGAATCTCAAGAGTGAGCCTTACACAAAAGTTTTCTATGTATTAGGGTTTTTAAAACCTCCAAACCAAATGCAAAAAAGCAGAAACAGTAAATGCATTTTCCAAATCATAACGCAATGAACTTTTCTTCTAATAAAGAGATGCAAACAGAAAATAATCAAAAATTAAATAATCTTGTTCTAACAAATGAGTGGGTAAAAGAACCATTGGGAATAATAATTTCTTTTTAATAATATTTTTCTAACAATATGTAAAGACTTAGAAATAATTCAGAATTTTAGCAAAGTTGAAGGATACAAAATAAATCCACATAAATCCTCAGCATTTTTATACATTACTAACACAATCCAACAGCAAGAGATACAAAGATAAATTCCATTCAAAATAACGGTCGATAGTATAAAATATTTGGGAGTATATCTACCAAAGGAGAGTCAGGAATTATATGAGCAAAATTACAAAACACTTGCCACATAAATAAAGTCAGATTTAAATAATTGGAAAGACATTCAGTGCTCTTGGATAGGCCAAGCGAATATAATTAAGATGACAATACTCCCTAAACTAATCTATTTATTTAGTGCTATACCAATCAGACTTCCAAGAAACTATTTTAATAACCTAGAAAAAATAACAACAGAATTCATATGGAACAACAAAAGGTCGAGAATTTCAAGGGAAGTAATGAAAAAAAAATTTAAGTGAAGGTGGTCTAGCTGTACCTGATCTAGAACTGTATTATAAAGCAACAGTCACCAAAAACATTTGGTATTGGCTAAGAAATAGACTAGTTGATCAGTGGCATAGGTTAGGTTCACAGGGCAAGATTGTGAATAAAAATAGCAATCTAGTGTTTGACAAACCCAAAGATCCCAAATTTTGGGATAAGAATTCATTATTTGACAAAAACTGCTGGGAAAACTGGAAATTAGTATGGCAGAAACTAGGCATGGACCCACATTTAACACCACATACTAAGATTAGATCAAAATGGGTCCAAGATTTAGGCATAAAGAATGAAATCATAAATAAATTGGAGGAACATGGGATGGTTTACCTCTCAGACTTGTGGAGGAGGAAGGAGTTTGTGTCCAAGGGAGAACTAGAGACCATTATTGATCACAAATAGAAAATTTTGATTACATCAAATTAAAAAGTTTCTGCACAAACAAAACTAATGCAAACAAGATTAGAAGGGAAGTAACAAATTGGGAAAGCATTTTTACAGTTAAAGGTTCTGATAAAGGCCTCATCTCCATAATATACAGAGAATTGACTTTAATTTATAAGAAATCAAGCCATTCTCTAATTGATAAATGGTCAAAGGATATGAACAGACAATTTTCAGATGATGAAATTAAAACTATTTCCACTCATATGAAAGAGTGTTCCAAATCACTATTGATCAGAGAAATGCAAATTAAGACAACTCTGAGATATCATTACACACCTGTCAGATTGGCTAAGATGACAGGAACAAATAATGATGATTGTTGGAGGGGCTGTGGGAAAACTGGGACACTGATGCATTGTTGGTGGAGTTGTGAAAGAATCCAACCATTCTGGAGAGCAATCTGGAATTATGCCCAAAAAGTTATCAAAATGTGCATACCCTTTGACCCAGCCATACTACTACTGGGCTTATATCCCAAGGAAATACTAAAGAAGGGAAAGGGACCCGTATGTGCCAAAAAGTTTGCGGCAGCCCTTTTCATAGTGGCTAGAAGCTGGAAAATGAATGGATGCCCATCAATTGGAGAATGATTGGGTAAATTATGGTATATGAATGTTATGGAATACTATTGTTCTGTAAGAAATGACCAACAGGAGGAATACAGAGAGACTTGAAGAGACTTACATCAACTGATGCTAAGTGAAACGAGCAGAACCATAAGATCATTTTACACTTCAACAATGATACTGTATGAGGATGTATTCTGATGGAAGTGGATAAATTCAACATAGAGAAGACCTAATCCAATTCCAATTGATCAATGATGGACAGAATCAGCTACATCCAGAAAAGGAACACTGGGAAATGAGTGTAAACTGTTATTTTTACCTTCTGAATCCAATTCTTCCTGTGCAACAAGAAATTTGGTTCTACACACATATATTGTATCTAGAATATATTGTAATATATTTAACATGTATAAGACTGCCTGCCATATGGTGGAGGGGGTTGGGGGAGGAAGGGAAAAAATCTGAACAGAAGTAAGTGCAAGGGATAATGTTGTAAAAAATTACCCATGCATATGTACTGTCAAAAAAAAGTTATAATTATAAAATAAAATTAAAATAAAAAAAATATATGTAAAGACAATTTGAACATTTACTTTTATAAAAAAAAAATTTGAGTTCCAAATTTTCCATCTCTGTTTTTCACACAAACCCCCCAAGGTGGTAAACAATTTTATATGGGTTATATATGTACAATCACGTAAAAACATATTTCCTTAGTAGTTATGTTGTGTAATAAAAATAAAACGAAATATAAAACCATAAAAAAGTGAACATAATATGTTTTGATCTCTATTCAGACTCCACCAGTTATTTCTCTGGATATAGAAAAATTTTTCCCATAATGAGTCCTTTAGACTTCTTTTGCTTTATTGTATTTCTGAGAAGAGGTAAATCATTCGTAGTTGATCACTGCACAATGTTGCTATTTCTGTTCACTTTGCATATATACCACAACTTGCTCAATTATCCACACAAATTCATGAATTTGCCTTCAGTTTTAATATAATAAATTATTTTAACAAAGATAATGAAAACAATGAAACAACATAACAAAATTAATAATATGAAGTGAAAACTGCACTTAAGGGAAAATGTACATCTCTAAAAATTCACATGAATAAAATAGAGGGAAAAAACAGGTCAATTAATTGAGTATGCAACTAAAAAAAATAAATAAAATGAAAAAATACCTAGAAAAAGAATAAGTTAAAATTCTCCCAAAACCATCACATTGGAAATCCTGAAAATGCAAAGAGACACAAATTTTCCCTGATGTATAGATTAGACAAATAATTTTTTATGGTCCCATATTTTGTTTATTATTTTATCCTTTATATTTAAATCTTGTACTCATTGTAATGTTATCATGCTACATGGCATGAGATTGATATATGCCTAGGTTCTGCTAAAATATTTTCCAGTATACTTAGCAATTTTTTTCAAATAATGAGTACATGTGTTTGTATTTTTGTATTTGCATTATCAAAATAATTATTGAGTGATTGATGAGATAAGAAACTATGTTAATGAATGTCTTAATGTCCAATACTGTAAGTGATAAAGGACAAGTTAGTTTGATTGGAATGTTTACAGATAGAGGATTTGAATTTAAAAGTTTGGAAGGAATGAGAGAAAGGGAAAATAATTTTTTTCTTTAAAACTATTTGTAAGGTACAGAGCTAAGTGAAAATGTGATTCAATCCTCAAAACAATGGAGGTTATGCTTTTATTCCTCAGAAATAGGTGATGCTATCATTTTTTACTATAATTGAATAAACTGAGGCAGACTTAAGTGACAATCCCAAATTCCCACTAGTATTAAGTGTTTACAGTATTATTTGAACTTGAACTTTTCTAACTCTAGGCCTCATGCTATATCAACTGTGCCCCTAGCTGTCTTTAGATACTGAATCTCCTAGAAATAGTTTCTAAATTTTTATTTTGCCTCAAAGAAAGCAGAGAGTTCTCCATATGTTTCCCACACAGTGTCCTACTTGGAGTACAAAGTTTCTTAAATAATCTTTATATTTTAGCTGTTATCTCTACATAACTGAAAAATTAGTCTTTTTAAAGGAATGATCATGTTATTCCTCTTTTATAGAAAAATCAGTGGCCAATCTTCTCAGGATAAAATAATATGCTTATATATTGAATTTACAATTCTATTCAAGGATGACTGTATGTAACTCTTGTAATTTATATATAACAACATACCAATCAAAGCAATCTACTTATTATTCTCTTAGGATGAATTCCATCTCCAGCATGTATGTTTGTTCATAGGTCTCACATGCCTGAGATGTACTTTCTTTTCTCTTCTGTCTCTACTAACTCAACTTACTTGTTTCTACAAAACAAAACAAAAATAGGTTTCTACAAAACCCTATTCTGATCCCCAAAAGTACTAGTGCCATTTCTCCAAACTAATTCATATTTACTTTGTTTATATTCTGTTATTGTTGCAGTTGTTGAGATATTTTACAGTAGTGTCCAATTGTGACATTGTGTGGAATTTTCTTTGCAAAGGTTATAACTCTACTATATTTGAATTTTTTTCTTGTTGCTGTTAACATTTTCTCCTTGACCTGGAGGTTTCATAATTTAATTAATATATATTCCCACAGCTTTTTCTTGTAAAGTTTCTTTAAGGTTGGTGTTCAATGGATTTTTTGTTATTTCTACTTTACCCTCTTATTCTAACATTTTAGAACAAGTTTTTAAAATTATTTTTGTATAATTGTATCAAAAAATTTTTATTGTTCTCAAGTAGTGTGATTGTTTTTACATTTTCTCTTCTTGCTATGTTCTCCAAATCAGTTGTTTTTTTTTCTTATTAGATGTTTCATATTATCTTCAAATTTTTCATTCTTTATATTTTATTATCTTTTTTAATACATAATTTCACTGGCTTTGAATTGTCCAATTTTAATTTTCAAGGAGTTGTTTTTTTTCTTAAGATTTTTGATCTTCTCATTA
The DNA here is from genome assembly GCF_048593235.1 of Sminthopsis crassicaudata. NCBI lineage: Eukaryota > Metazoa > Chordata > Mammalia > Dasyuromorphia > Dasyuridae > Sminthopsis > Sminthopsis crassicaudata. The sequence goes on along the minus strand of NC_133618.1, from coordinate 82,141,900 downwards.
TTGATCACAAAATAGAAAATTTTGATTATATCAAATTGAAAAGTTTTTGTACAAACACAACTAATCCAGATAAGATTAGAAGGGAAGCAATAAACTGGGAAAACATTTTTACAGTCAAAGCTTCTGATAAAGTCCTCATCTCCAAAATATATAGATAATTGACTCTAATTTATAAGAAACCAAGCCATTTTCCAATTGATAAGGATATGAATAGACAATTGTCAGATGAAGAATTTGAAACTATTTCTATCCATATGAAAAGATGCTCCAAGTCATAATTAATCAGAGAAATGCAAATTAAGACAACTCTGAGATACCACTACATACCTGGCAGATTGGCTAGAATGACAGGAAAAGATAATGCAGAATGTTGGAGGAGATGTGGGAAAACAGGGACACTGATACACTGTTGGATTTGTGGATACATCCAGCCATTCTGGAGAGCAATTTGGAACTATGCTCAAAAAATTATCAAACTGTGCATACTCTTTGATCCAGCAGTGTTACTACTGGGCTTATATTCCAAAGAGATCTTAAAGAAGGGAAAGAGACCTGTATGTGCAATGATATTTGTGGCAGCCCTCTTTGTAGTGGCCAGAAACTGGAAACTGAGTGGATTCCCAACAACTGGAGAATGGCTGAATAAATTGTGGTATATGAATATTATGGAATATTATTGCTATGTAAGAAATGACCAGCAGGATGCAGCTACATATCTGGGAGATGACTATGAACCCCATTCACTCTATTTTTGTTCACCTGCATTTTTTATTTCCTTCACAGATTAATTGTACACTACTTCAAGGTCTGATTCTTTTTGTACAGCAAAATAACTGTTTGGACATGTAAACATATATTGTACTTAATTTATACTTTAACATATTTAACATGTATTGGTCAACCTGTCATCTGAGGGAGGGGGGAGGGGAAAGGAGGGGAAAAATTGCAACAAAAGGTTTGGCAATTATCAATGCTATAAAATTACACATGCATATATCTGGTAAATAAAAAGCTATAATTCAAAAAAAATGATTTTTGATTTTCTTTTGCAAATAGTTGATTTTGTTATAATAATCGCTTTTGTTGGATTTTTCTTAATTTTTAAAAATTTCTACAATATCTTCTATTCAATTTTTTAAAAATAATTTTGTATTTTTCTGCGTATCCTTTTGGAGCAAGTGACCATTTGATGTTATTCTTTGGGATAGAAGAGGCTTCATATTTTGGGGCTTCAGTATCCTCCTCACGACTTGTCTATTCCCATATTAAGTTTCTATGATTAGCTTCTTTCTTCTTTGACAGCTCATTGATTATTCTTATTATATTTAGCATTTAAAATCTTGTCATTGTAATCACCTGTCGCTCTGGGATGTGACAAATGATACCCTAGGCCTCAGATTCTTCTTCAGTTCTTCCCTCTAGCCTAGAATGGAAATCAAGAACTCCACCTTTCTGTAGGTGCCCATAGTCAGCAGAATCCCCACTGCACTGCTTTTACACTTACCAGATGTGTGCACTGGTTTATTCTTCCTCAGGGCTGCATCTCAGTAGAACAGCTGGGCCTGATGTCCCTTATCAGTAGATGTTCCCTCAATCTTCCCTGACTCAAACTACTGACTTCCTGTACTGTCCAGGAGATGGATATTACTGAGATTAGGGCCTGTTACCTCCCAACTCAACTATCCTGAAGACTTGTCTCTTTCTGTTTCTCTGGAGCTAGCCTGGAGGGTTTTGCACTTTACACTGGCCTAAACTCTTTCCTAGTATCTTTCCTTGGCTCTGTTCCTATTGTCCCAGGAGGAGCATTTCACATTAACTCTGAGATGTTTGTAGAAGAGGTCTAGAAAACTTGGTTTCCAAAATCTTTCCAGAATCCTCTCCTCAATCAATTATTTTAAATGGATTCATGGGTGTCCTCTACTGCTCATCTTCTTCAGTCACTCTCCATTATTGATGAGCTTCCAAACTTAATGCTGACTCAGATTTTATGGTATCCATGGAGAAATTATTTTCCATGGGGAAAAATAATAAGTTTAATGGACAAAAAGAATCTGGGGAATTTATCAATTCAAGCAATGGGGCCAAGTTGTCCTTCAACATTGATGTGGTTTCTAGAGCCCCTTCTGTCAACCTTGACTTTGTTGATTAGAAATTATATGAAACAATTATGTAGCTGCTCAGAATTACTACATAATTGGAAAGAAAATATGTATTGTAGTGATTTAAGACTGAGGGACAACTGGGTGATACTAGGACATTCTGAAAATAATATTTGGGGATTCAGATAAGCTGATTTCACAGAATGTATCCCATGCCTTGTCAAAAATCTTATTCCTAGTGACAATTTCAATGAAAATATAGCTATAATTACTTAGAATACAATTTTTGAACATTATCTGCCATCACAGACAATATGAAGAACAGGGACAAAGTTGTCCTAAAATATGAGCCTGTCTGACGTATTGGTATGGGCAAAACAGTTAAGTCCCAGAATATTCAGGAGATTCATTGGAAACTCTGGGCCTGACTTAAGACATGTCTCAGAATATGTACTACTATCTCCCACAACTATGACAGACATCAACTGTAAAAATATGGCATCATAAGCTGATATAAATGACTTCTTGGTGAATGGGGTTTCCCTTAAGCCTGGACTCCTGGACATCATATAAACCTAAATTAAACTTTTCATGTGCCCCCCCATTTCCCTACAGAATTAGAATGGAGAGGGCAGAGCCAAGATGGTGAAGAGGACACATGCTTCTTTTTGAGTCTTCCTGCTTCCCTCACACTATTTGTGAAATTCAGTTTCTGAAGTAGTGCTAGATTGTAGAACCCATGGATATTGGGAGTGCAACCCATTACCCACAGAAGATAATCTCAAAGATCACCAGAGAAGGTCTGTTTTGGTCATGATCAGATGGGGGAAAGGTCAGGAATAGGCACAAGTAGGAAGGCAGGCAGAGCATGGAAGCCAGCATACACTAACCAGACTGGGGCAGGGGAGGTCTCCATGGAACAGAAAATATGAGAAGAAGACTCTACCACAGTGTGGCTACTCTGCTCTGGTTGCAAGCCAGTAGATCAACAGAGAAATTATAAAACTTTCAACAAACAAAGGGTAAATAGTGTACAGCAAAGCACTGGAGTCTCACTGGACCAGGCCACAGCCACTCACTCACAGGAAATGACTCAGCATTGTCCCAGCCCAGTACATCCCATGGTTCCACTGCTTTGCTGCCACTTCCTGTTGCCTGTTGAGGAAACTAAGAAAGCTCTCATTGCCCCCAAAGCAGACCACAACTCTTTTTTTTTTTTTTTTTTTTTTAATGAGTAAAAAGGCAAAGAGGGCTCTAACTATAGATAGCTTCTATAGTGAAAAAGAGCAGATTTCAAACCCTGAAGAGACTAAAAGCAGATTGTCTTTAGATGAAGCTCCAAAGAGGGATACAACCTAGTTTCCACCACACAAGGATCTCCTAGAAGAAAATAAAAAAATATGTCAAAAGAGAGCTAGAAGAAGAATGGGGGGAAAAAAGCAAAACTCTGTGAGAAGCTTTGGAAAAAGAATATGTCTCATTAAAAGAAAGATGTGTTAACATGGATAAAGAAAACAACTCCTTGAAATGTGAAATGGAAAAGGTAAAGAACTCCCAGGAAAACAAAATGTGTGAATTGGAAAACGAAAATAACTCCTTTAAAAAATTGATGAAATGGAAAAAAGTCCATACAACAAAACAAGTCATTTAAAAATGCAATTGAACAAATACAAAAAGAAAAAAAAATAAATGAAGGAAATAATTCATTAAAAATCAGAACTGAACAAATGGAAATGAATGACTTGAGGAGACATCAAGAGTCAGTCAAGCAAAACCAAAAAATGATTTTTTTTAAAAAATATTAAAACAACAGACCTGGAAAACAGATCTAAGAGAGAGAATCTAAGGATTATCGACTCCTTGGAAATCATGATAAAAAAGAGTCTAGACACTATTTTTCAGGAAATCATCAAAGAACTGGCCAGATGTCATAGAATCAAAAGGTAAAATAGCCATTGGAAGAATTCATCTAATACCCCCTGAAAGAGATCCCAAAATTAAAACTCCAAGGAATATTATAGCTAAATTTTAGAACTATAAGACCAAGATAAAAATATTACAACAGCCAGAAAAAAAAAATCAAATACCAAGGAGCCACAATAAGGATTACACAAGATCTAGCAGCATTCACATTAAAGGATCAAAGGGCCTGGAATCTGATATTCCAAAAGGCAAAGGAACTTGGTATGCAGCCAAGAATAAATTACCCATCTAAACTAAACATTTTCTTCCAGGGGAAAAAATATGGGTGTACATAGAGAGTACACATATAACTTGATTTTACTGTTATAATATTGTTATGAGCCAGAACTTTGAACTTGAAACAAAGAATTCTTACAAGGTACTAAGTCAGTGGAATAGATAGAGACAATAATTATCTAATTTAGCATGGTTCAGTGTGATTTATTTAATTCTACAAGGAGATGTTATGGGCCAGAACTTGAAACAAGGTACTAAGTGGAATTGAAGAGACAATGGTTAAATCTAGTTTAACATTGATTTAATCCTACAACAAATAATGGTTTTCTAGTGATATAATGATTGGTTTATACTCAGTGTGGGACATATAAGCTAGGAGCCTCAGCCAGGAGATTGTATGGACATTCAGAGGACAGAGAAGGCAGGTGAGAGCTCAAGCTGTTGAAAACAAGGAGAGAGATAGACCTCCGGAAAAAATCTAGTGCAACCACAAGTGAAGAAGACAAGACTTTGAAGGAGACAATAAAGGATTTGGACTTTAATACCTGGCTGCATTTGGGGTGATTACTGAACTGAAAGGAAGGCTGCTTCCAGAAACACCACGAGAACCCCAACATAAGAACATTACATTTTAGAGAAGAATATTACATAATATAAAAAAGGAACTAGAGGTGGAAAGGGGATTGTACCAGAAAAAGGGGAAAATAGATGTAAAAAGATGGAAACTATATCTCACAAAGAGGCAAAGAAACCTATTATACGTGAGGGAAAGAGGGGAGGGGAATGAACATTGTGGGAATATTACTTTCATCAGATTTGGCTCAAAGAGAAAATATTAGATTTATTTGGTTTATAGAGAAACTTCTGCCATCTCATTGAAAAGTGGGAGGGGAAAAGTGAAAAGGGAAGGGGTAGGCTAAAAAGAAGGGAATATAGAAATAATAGGAAAAAAGTTCAAGAAAGGGGGAGGGACTCTAAAGAGGGAGGGCTGCATGAGGTAAGTGGTGTTCTTAACTTTCAGACTGGGGAGGGAAGTAAGGGGGAATGGAAAGAGAAAAGTATAATTTGGGGATAATGAGATGGCAGGAGATATGAAATCAGTAGTTTTAACTTTAAATGGGATGAACTTTCCCATAAAGCAGAGGCAGATAGCAGACTAGATTAAAAACCAGAATCCTACAATATGTTGTTTACAGGAAACACATTTAAAGCAGGGTGATATGTATGCAGTAAAGGTAAAAGGCTGTAGCAGAATTTATTATGCTTCAGATGAAGTCAAAAAAGCAGGGGTGGCCATCCTGATACCTGATCAAGCAAAAGTAAAAATTGATCTAATTAAAAAAACATAAGGAAGGAAACCATATTTTGCTAAAGGGTACTATAGATAATGAAGCAAATTCAATACTAAACATATATGTACCAAGTGCTTTAGTATCTAAATTCCTAAAGGAGAAGTTAAGAGAGTTGCAAGAACAAATAGACAGCAAAACTATAATAGTGGAAGATCTCAACCTTGCACTCTCACAACTAGAAAAATCAAACCACAAAATAAATAAGAAGATAAAGAGATAAATAGAAGACTAGAAAAGTTAGATATGATAGATTTTTGGAAAAAACTGAATGGAGACAAAAAAGACTACACTTTTTCTCAGCAGTTCATAGAATCTATACAGATATTGACCATATATAAGCACACAAAGACCTCAAAATCAAATGCAAAAAAGCAGAAATAGTAAATGCACCTTTTTCAGATCACAATACAATGAAAACTACATTCAATAAAAAGCCAGGGAAAAATGCACCAATAAGTAAGTGGAAACTAAATAATCTCATCCTAAGGAATGAATAAGTGAACAAATCATAGACATAATTAATAATTTCACCCAAGGGAATGAAAATAAAGAGACATCATACCACAATTTGTAGGATGCATTCAAAGCAGTAATAAGGGAAAATTATATCTCTAGAGGCTAACTTGCATAAAATAGAGAAAAGAGAACATCAATGAATTAGGCTTGCATCTAAAAAAGCTAGAAAAAGAGCAAATTAAAATCCCCAAATCAAACACTAACCTTGAAATTTTAAAAACAAAAGGAGAGATTAATAAAATTGAAAGAAAAATATTGAATTAATAAATAAAACTAAGAGTTGGTTTTATGAAAAGAAATAACAAAATAGATAAACCTTTGGTAAATTTGATTAGAAAAAGGAAGAGGAAAATCAACTTATTAGTCTTAAAAATGAATATTGATGATAAAATCTTAAATAAAATATTAGCAAAAAGATGACAGAAAATCATCCCCAGAATAACATACCATAACCAAGTGGGATTTGTACCAGGAATGCAGGTCTAGTTCAATATTAGAAAAACTATTAGCATAATTGACTATGTCAATAACCAAATTAACAAAAAACATATGATCATCTCAATAGATGCAGAAAAATCACTTGATAAAATCCAATGCCCATTCATATTAAAAACACTAGAGAGTATAAAAAATCAATAGACTTTTCCTCAAACTAGTCAGTAGCATCTATTTAAAACCATCAGTAACCATCTAATGTAATGGGGATAAACTGGAACTATTCCCAATAAGATTAGGAGTTAAACAAGGTTGCCCACTATTACAATTAGTATTCAATATTGTGTTAGAAATGCTAGCTTTGGCAATAAGAGATGAAAAATAGATTAAAGGAATTAGCATAGGTAATGAGGAAACCAAATTATAACTCTGCAGGTGAAATAATAGTATACTTAACAGAACACCAGAGAATCTACTAAAAAGCTACTAGAAATAGTCCAAAACTTTAGCAAAGTTTCAGGATACAAAATAAATCCAAATAAATCATCAACATTTTTATACATTATTAACAAAATCCAACAGCAAGAGATACAAAGAGAAATTTCATTTAAAATAACTATCAATAGTATAAAATATTTGGGAATCTATCTGCCAAGGGCAAGTCAGGAACTGTATGAGCAAAACTACAAATCCCTTTCCACAGAAATAAAGCAAGATCTAAACAATCTCAAAAATATTAAGGGCTCTTGGATAGGTTGAGAGAATATAATAAAGATGACAATAATACTTAAACTAATCTATTTATTTATTGCTATACCAATCAAACTCCCAAGAAACTATTTTAGTGACCTAGAAAAAATACAACAAAATTCATATGGAAGAACAAAATGTCAAGAATTCAAGGGAACTAATGAAAAAATTCAAATGAAGATGGCCTAGCTGTACCATATCTAAACTATATTATAAAGCAGCAGTCATCAAAACAATTTGGTACTGGCTAAAAAATAGACAAGTTGATCAATGGAACGGATTACTTAATCTGTTCACAGGACAAAATAGTCAATAACTAGAGTAACCTAGTGTTTGACAAACCCAAAGACCCCACCTTTTGGGATAAGAATTCACTATTGGATAAAACCTTCTGGGAAAATTGGAAACTAGTATGGCAGAAATTAGGCCTTGACTCACACTTAACACCATACACCAAGATAAGGTCAAAATACGTTCATCATCTAGACATAAAGAATAATATTATAAATAAATTAAAAGAATATAGGATAGTTTACCATTCAGACCTGTGGATGAGGAAGGAATTTGTGACCAAAGAAGAACTAGAGATCATTATTAATCACAAAATAGAAAATTTTGATTATATTAAGTTTAAAAGTTTTTGTACAAACAAAACTAATGCACATTAGAAGGGAAGCAATAAACTGGGGAAATATTTTTGCACTCAAAGATTCTGATAAAAGCCTCTTTTCCAAAACATAAAGAGAATTGTCTCAAATTTATAATAGTTCAAGCCATTCTCCAATTGAAAAATGGTCAAAGGATATGAACAGACAATTTTTAGATGAAAAAATTAAAACTATTTGTAGCTACATGAAAAGGTACTCCAAATCACTATTGATCAGAGAAATGCCAATAAAGACAGCTCTGAGATACCACTACACACTTCTCAGATTGACTAATATGATAGGAAAAAGTAATGAGTGATGGAGGGAATGTGGGAATACTGGGACACTGATACATTGTTGTGGAGTTGTGAACAAATCCAACCATTCTGGAAAGTAATTTGAAACTATGGTCAAAAAGTTATCAAACTGTGCATACTTTTTGATTCAGTAGTGTTACTACTGGGCTTATATCCCAAAGAGATCTTAAAGGAGAGAAAGGGACCTATATGTACCAAAATGTTTGTGGCAGCCCTTTTTGCAGGCTAGAAACTGGAAACTGAACTGGTGCCCATCAATTGGAGAATGACTCAATAAATCATGGTATATAAATGTTATGGAATATTATTTTTATTTAAGAAATGAACAGCAGGATGATTTCAAAGAGGCCTGGAGAGACTTACATGAATTGATGCTAAGTGAAATAAGAAGAATCAAGAGATCATTACTTCAGCAACAATACTATATGATGATCAGTTCTGATGAACATGGTTCTACTCAACAATGAGATGATTCAAACCAGTTCCACTTGCTCAATAATGAATAGAATCAGCTACAGCCAGAGAGAGAATATGGGAACTGAGTGGGGACCACAACATAGCATTTTCACTCTTTCTGATATTTGCTTGTATTTTTGTTTTCCTTCTCAGGTTTTTTTTTTAATCTAGATCTAATTTTTCTTGTGCTGATATATAACTGCATAAATATGTATAAATATATTGTATTTAACATATATTTTAACATATTTAACATGTATTAGACTACCTGTCATCTAGGGGAGGGAATGGGGGGAAGGAAGGGAAAAGTTGGAACACAGGGTTTTGCAGGGGTCCATGTTGAAAAATTACCCATGAATATATTTTGTAAATAAAAAGCTATTTTAAAAAATAATTAGAATGGAGCAGCACAAATTTTACTTACAGCTCCCTATCATAGGATTTCAATATTGATTACCCTCTCTAATTCATTTTATACTTATTCTTAAACTATATGAATCCTGTGTAACAGATCTCTACTCCTCAGACCTTCCTTTATTAAAAGAGGCAGACATTTCTCCATTTACTCTAAATTTAAACAAAAAATATAGACAATGAATTAATTTAATAGGATAAAATTAATTTGTGATTAATCAATTAATTTTTAAAATTATAAACAATTTCATTTTCATAGAAAAGAGCAGGATACTATATACTATATAGTATAGTATATATTATATAGCATAGTATAGTATATAAATTAAGCTGAATTTTCTTCATGTAGAAAGATAACAGAGTCTGAAAAATATATTTTTTCCAAATTAAATATATTAGTTACTTGGGTGAGACTTATCACAGAGTTAACTTTAAAGGAAAACTTGCTTTTCTGTTGTATTGCCAGCATTTCATTAAATTACTTTCAGAACCATGGAGAGTTTCCTAGGCTCTAACACTGGACTTGAAATGTTTAACAACAATATTTTACAACATATTTTGATTAATTAAAACACAAATAAGATATTTATGTGTGAGTCTTATGGACTTTTCATTCTTTTCTGTTGTCCTATACAACTGAGTTTTTCTATAATAATTGTATGATGGAAAAAATCAGGTCTTTCTCATCTTAAACAATTGAGAATTTATGAATAGCATCATTATGCCCAAAAAATGCCCAGATTTTTTGAATCTTCATAAACTATCTTTTTTTTTTTGTTTTTGGGGAAAAATAAATTTAAATTGATTATTTTACATCATATAAACAATGATTTCATTAGGAGGAAAAAAAAAATGACTTTTCAATTAAGATTGGAAAAAGAAAACTTAGTTCAACAATTTCAATGATTACCTCTATGCAGATGATCTCCAAATTTGCATCATTACTCCAAAACCACTACCTACTTTACATTGCTATCTAGGCATCCTGCTAGCATTTGAATCCAGAGAAGGAAGTGTAGTGCACCACAAAGAACACTGAACTTGAAGTCAGAGAACATGAATCCATGTTTTAGCTAATCTATTTATTACTTGTGTGATTTTGAGCAAGTCACTTCACCACTCTGAGGCTGTTTTCTCATCTGTAAAATCAGGATTTTCTACTAAATGATGCCTGATCTCCACCCCCCAGTTCTGAATCTAGTACTCCAGAATCAAAACAATCAATAATAATTTATGGCAATCTACTTTAAACCTATATATCTCCTTAATTTTCTCATTTTTATCTAATCAGATTGCCACTATTGCAAACAGATATTCTTATTTTCAGATTTAAAGACATCTTCTCACCTCCATACACAAGTAATTGCACAATTTTATTAATTTCATCTCATTCTTTTTCCCTTTTTAACATTTGTACTTTAAACAACTCATTTCAAACCTTATGGATTCTTGTTTTGGCAGTTTTAACAAGTTACTAAATGCTACTATAGCTTCCTCACTCAACTTGAATAATTTTGTTAATTCACAACTCTGAAAAATGACATACTTTAAGACCCCCTAACTGGCTGGAATTTTTAAAAAGTCATTTTGGCTCTCTCTGGCAACTGGCCATCAGGTTCTTTGGCTGCCCCCCAAGCATCATTCCTTTATCATTCCTGCAACAATATATCCAACAAAAACATCAGTTTTATCTACTCCAAGCTATGGGTGGACTACTGAAAAACTCATCTTTTTTAAAATAATTCTGCTTTTAGCATAATTTCAGTATTGAAATGAATGAACATGCTGCCAAATTCAAATGACTGACATGTGCTGGACATTTACTATCGTTGTCCACTTAAGCCCATGCATGACATTCGATCAGTGACTCTGATTCCAAGATTACCCATGCTGCTCCCCTTTTGATCCAATGTCTACATGTGCTATATCCATAGTTCTTCAGGTCAAATGGTGTATATATGAATTGTTGTTGCTGTTGTTTTTAAGAAGTCCACACCTGGGTAATCTGTTTTATCAAATTAGAAAATATGATTATTATGTTTTAATCCATAATGACAAGCTTTTAAAGGGGAGCTGTCAGAGAGAGACATAAACAGGGAGAGAGACAGAGACAGAGACATAAAGAGACAGCAACACACAGACAGAGAGAGACAGAAACAAAGAAAAACAGAGACACAGGGACAGAGACACAGACAGAAGATATCTACTCCAAAATTTGACTATAGTTTTTTTTTAATTCAATTATGCAAAAAACACAAACCAGATATTGTATTTTAGTTAAAATTTTATCTTAATGCAGTAGAACAGTTTTTGGAATTGACTAGTGAAAACTGTGTTTCAGAGGTTGAGGTCAAAGCCATTCATTGCTAATGCAGTTGTTAATTGCAGGCTTTCATAAATTTTCATAAAAAAACAGACTAGGAAGAGCCACTTACAAATACAGGAAATTGTTAGTATTCAAACATGAAACTAAACTTAGAGGTTTTATAAAATATCTATTATACAATAATCTCTAAAGAAACTTCTCATTTTTAATTCAGGTTTTACATTGTCCTTGAACTTCAAAAATATTGTGAGAATTTATATAAGTTGCTTGGTGTTTTCACCACGATAAGTGAATTTGTGCTTATATTATTTAACACAGTGTATAAGATGGCGAGAAATCTACAGCAGAAGTACAATTAATTGATTATAAAGCCTTCAAAATCAATTTTGTTTATCCAATCCATGAGGCTTCAAATCAAGAATTAGTTCCTGAGTGGATAAGAATCTATTATAGAAAATGGATTGTTGTGTTCACTTCACAAGAATAGCCTTATATACAGGAAATATTTATTGGTCTTTTTAAAATGTATTTAAGGATGTCTCCATAGGTAGGTAAGAGATTTTATAAACCTAAGACATCAGAATAAAGTAAAAGTAGTCAGGTTTTCTTTGTATAGTATGTTCTCAATATTATTTTTGTCTTAGCATTTAGAAAAGGAATCAATTTCTCATTTCTGTTTTTAGATGAAATATGTGTGAGATAATAAGTCCCTCATTTGCCTATGAACTTTTATGTTATAATTTGTTAATATATTTTACTTTACCTAGTTTAATTTTTACATTTATTGTATTTGTAAATGGTGAATTCAATTTCTGAAGTTATTGTATTGGGGGGGAAGTTCATGACTGAGGTTCCTCCCCCAAAGACTGAGACATGGGAAAGAAAGGAACAACTTCCATTAACATGGTGGAGGTGTTTGAAATTTATTTCTTCTACAGAAATACGGAAAGAGTTTAGGAGAGAGTGCTCTTCCAGTGTCCTTTCTCCTGGGAAGAGCCAAGTACATAGTGGAACCTAGTATAATGTGAAAAGTGTGTGTCCCAGGAATCAGCACTGGCTAGGGCCAGAGCAGGACCTTGTTGAAGGAAAAAGGGAGAAAAGGTTTATGTTGCCAGCCTAGTTCCCCAACATCAGCGTGCCCCAAGAATAGTCATGGCTTATAACTGGAAAGACTTAACAATAGCTACCCACCTCCCAAAGGCAAGGGCACAGTGCTAGAGCTGCTGCTTGATCCTGAGGCCATGGCCTATGCAGTCTAAGAATCTGTATTCACTGCAGAAGGTGGGTAAAAAGTCATTTTCTTTCATTGAATTTGGCACGTGCAACAGGACACTATCCTCACAAGACAGTATTCCCTTGTTCCAATATCCCATCATCTATGGCATTTGTGCCAAGCTCCACAAGATCTCTTCTCCCATGTGCTTTAAGTATCTTCAGATGGTGAAGATTTCCTTTTAAGTGCTCCCTCTACCCAATGCCCTGGAGCTGCTCAGCATGTACCATTAGTTAGAGTTGGAATACAAAGAGCTTGTCTTGCCCTATCTCATCAATGAGGTGTTTAAAAGTCTTGTAGGCAAGTTTAATGCCTCACAGCAGCAGTAGAGTTCAAGCAAGTGTTTCAGCAGAAAACCATAAGGCTCAGTTTTTGGTGGAAAAGGTAAAACAGGAACAATAGCAGAAGATCATACAAATTGACGGTGAAGCTGAAGCTGTCAATATGCTTGTGTCTGCTCTGAATAAGAACTCTGACTACACCAAACTTAGTAAGATCTGAGAACATTTCCCAGAACATATCCAGAACTAAATCTATATCTTTGCTGACAACCTTGTGTTGAAATTGTAAGATGAAAGGTTCACTATGGAAAGTGAGCATCTTCAGAGCCAGGAAATAGAGATCTTGTTCTGGCTTCAATTGAACAGTGATATAATTCTTTCTTAGTCTTGGCAGATGGTCTGCCTCCATAACTCCACCGTCATGTGATTTTCCTCCCCTATCATCCACCACTTCCACCACTTCCACCACAACTTATTGGATAAAGACTGACAGATGTTCCTTTTCCTAATTCTCCTCCCCATATTTTTTGGGGGGGCCTAGAATTTCTCAGTGAGTTCCTCACTAAATAGTTTCCTTCTAAGTCCAGGAAGAGAGCAGCTATCCCAGGAATTCTTAATAAGATCTTATTACTGAAATGAGAAAAAAAAAAAAATCTCTTCTGAGAAGAGATGTCAGGTCAAAGGCCAAAGGAAGAAACAAGCACATTTCTAGTGAGTGCATTTAAATTAATATTATGTACATTCATTTTACATCTCATAATGTTCTCTATTTATTTCTTGCTTTTAGAATATTTTCTTATCCATGAAAATCATAGGTATGTGAAAATTCATGACATGCCATGTATCTGTTCCTTTAATTTGATTATATGAAGGCTGACAGTGAAGGGTCTTTAAGAATTTTCTTGAAAGTGAATGAGGAGAGTGTACAAGCTGGCTTAAAGCTTAAAAACAAGAAAAACAAGAAAACCTAAGGTCATGACAAATGATCCCTTCATGTTGTGATAGATGGAAGGAATAAATGACAGCAATTTAAGGCTTTATTTTCTTGGATTTAAAGAACAATGCAGACAGCAATGAAATTAAAAGATACGTGTTCCTTAGAAGTAAATTTATGACAGACAGCATTCTAAAAAGCAAAGAAATTGCCTTGCCAACAAAGGTCCATATAGTCAAAGCTATGCTTTTTTTTCAATAATAAAATATGATTGTGAGAAGAACACTGTGTATGTGAAGATGAGTACTAAAGAATCAACACTTTCAAATTGTGGGAGTGGAGTAGACTTTTGAGAGTCACTTGTTCAGCAAAAATATCAAATCATCCTTAAAGAAATAAATTTAAATTACTCATTGGAAGAAGCAATTCTGAAGTTCACGCTAAGCCATCTTGTGAGAAGACAATACTCATTAGAGTATAAAAAGATCAAAGACAAAAGTAGAAAGGGATGACAGAAAGTGAAAGGGATAAATACTATAATAGAAACAATGTGAATAAACTTGGACAGACTTTAGAAGACAGTGAAAGATAGAAGGGCCTCATGAAGAGTTGGACTTGATTGAACGACAGAATAAGAACAATCACCCTTTTATGTCTAAATTATATACCATTTTGACTTTATCTTTGTACGAAGTGTTTAACATTTATCTATTTCTAAATTCTACCAAAGTGCTTTCCAATTTTTCCAGCAATTCTTGACAAGTAGTAAATTTTTTCCCAAAAGTTTGCATCTTTAGTCTGGATGATGTAATGGGAAGAAAAGGAAAAAGAAAAGAAAGAAGAAAGAGAAGAAATAATTTGAATTGCAGCATTGCAATTCACAAGTTATTCACAAGTGGATTTATTTTATATCCTCCAAGTTTGATAAATTATTTGCTTTAACTAGTTTTTAGTCAATTCTCTAGAATTCTCTAGAAATATATCATCACATGTAAAGAGCAAAAATTTTGTTTCCTTATTGCCTATTCTAATTCATTTTTATTTATTTTTCTTCTCTTATTTCTATAGTTAACATTTCTAGTTCAATACTTAATAATAATAGACATCTTTGCTTCAACACTGATATTATTGGGAAAGCTTTTATAAAAGTTTTCCCTGTTATGTAATATGCTTGCTAATGGATTTAGATAGATAATACTTTTTTGAAATTTATTCCTGTGTTTTCTATTGTTTTAATTGGAATTTATATTATATTTTGTTAAAAAAAATCTGCATCAGGATGAATACAGAGAGGTTTGGAGAGACTTACATGAATTGATGCTGAGTGAAATGAGCAGAACCAGAAGATCGCTATACACTTCAACAACAATACTGTATGAAGATATATTCTGATGGAAGTGGATATCTTCAGCATAGAGAAGATCCAACTCACTTGCAGTTGATCAATGATGGACAGAAACAACTACACCCAGAGAAGGAACACTGGGAATTGAATGTAAACTGTTAGCACTACTGTCTTTCTACCCAGGTTACTTATACCTTCGGAATCCAATTCTTAACGTGCAACAAGAAAATTGGATTTACAAACATATATTGTATCTAGGTTAAACTGTAAGACATGTAATATGTATGGGATTGCCTGTCATCTAAGGGAGGGAGTAGAGAGAGGGAGGGGAAAATTTGGAAAAATCAAGACAAGGGATAATGTTATAAAAAAAAATTACTCATGTATATGTACTGTCAAAAAATTCATAATTATAAAATTAATAAAAAAATAAAAAATAAAAAATAAAACATCTGCCTCTATAAAGATAATTATATGGTTTCTGTTGATTTTTCTTATTGATATGTTCAAGTATATAGATATAAAATCTATGGTTGTAGATTCAATTTCCCAATATTGAAATACCCTTTACTTTTCTAAATTTTAAAATTAATTTCATGGTTGCCTAGCTATATCCACTTGCTCTCCTCCATTAAAATACAATTTCTTAAAGGACAATGACTGTGTTTTTCCTTTATATATATTCAGCACTTAGCATAATACTTGTGGATTGAGAACAAAACAGGGATTTGTAAAAAACAAAAAAAACAAAAAACCAAAAAAAAGAGGATTATATAGCTTTTGAATCTTATCCTTTTGATTTGGATTTGGCTAAGATTGTATGTTTTCAATTTGTGATTATTATTTTGATAGAGGTGATCCATTGAAATCCAGATATTCAATCACCATTGTGGAATACTTCTAACAAATGTAATTTAAAAACAAAATTCTAAATGACATGCTTAGGGCACTCTGACATTTCCACTTTTGTACCTCTTCATTTGGAGGGTAGAGAATGTCTGTCCTAAAGAAATGACATTCATATGTGTAAGTTTAATATCAAAGAAATATATGTAAAAAGACAGAAATACACAGAAAAAAAGAGAGAAACAGAGAAAGAGAGAGAGACAGAGACAGACAGACAGAGAGAGTGAGTGAGAGAGAGTGAAAGAGAGAGAGAGAGAGAGAGAGAGAGAGACAGACAGACAGAGACATATTATCGGTCAAAGTTATTTACTTTTTTCAATAGAAAGTTTATTTTAAGTGTTCTTTTTCAATATTTCATCTTTGGATACTGCTAGGTTGGCATTATACATAGATTGGCACTTCCTTTATTCCTAAATATATTAAGAGTTTTTTTTTTTTTTTCTAAAGAATTAATGTGGTATGTGGGATTTTTTTTCCACAGTTAATATATGTTTTATTTCAAGTTGTGCAATTTGTTCTGTAATTGTGAAGATTGATTTCAGGAGCTTTTCTTTTCCTGTTAGTAGGAAAGTGTGAATGCTGTTTTTCTTCATTTAATAGATTTAACAGATAGACTACAAAGGTGAAATGTGCCTCTAGGTTAGTTTTCCAGCAGATGGAAAGGGAAAACAAAATTCAAGCAGCTGGCAATAATAGGAAGAAACTATCTCCAGAACAAGTCAGACGTATTAGGTCTTATCTCAACTTGTCACAATAAAGCCTACTTCCATTTTTTATAATGGGAAAATTCTTTCTCAAGGATAACACATTTTTACAGAAAATGGTTTATCTGGAATGAACATAGCTGATTACACTAGGTTCCAAATATAGAAACAAAATGCGTTTTGGCTACCCCACAATTTTAGACATGCCTTTGAATTCTCCTCTCACACTCCACCATAGTGGTCAGGTGTAGCCACGAGGAGACAGTCAACGGATGGGATGAACTTGGAGAAATGTCTCTACCCAACTGCATGAGCCTCCACCTTCGCCACCAGAGAAGCACTGGGTAAGATAACATCTTTCCCTTCTGCCATCCTCTCTCTTTTCTAACCTCTCCCATGAGGCTTGGCAATCTGCCATTTAAATGCTCCCATCTAGTCCCCTTCTTGGAGGACAGTGGGGAGATTTGGGGACTCTTCAAGACCTGCCTCTTGGAGGAGCCAGTGCTTTCAGCCCTATCAGAAAACTACTTTGTCCCATGCATTTTGAAATGCGACTCAGTTTCTCTGATTTGGTCATCCTGCATTGGAGCAGAGCCTCTCTTCACAGCTTTTAACTGTAGCAACCTTTCACTAAGCCTCAGGACATGCTTACCTGCTCTCTAAAGCCTAGACAGAGAATTTAAACTGCTCAAGCCTTTCTCTGTCTCAGTAGCTCCTAGCCCACTTTACTATTTTTATTGATTTGCATTCTATGCCCCCTCCCAACAATTAAAAGATAACCTTTCTAGTTCTAGTCCTGGCCAGTCTAGAACTTCAGAAAGGAGATCTTTGTAATTTTGGCTGGGGAACAAAATTCCGAATTGAGGCAAATTAATTGTTAAGAGAGTGAGAATAGTTTCTTTTGATTTCTCCTTTTTTTCCCCCCATCCTGACTGCAGGCAGGCAGGGGTGAATTAAAGAGATTGAAACTATTAAAAACAAAACAAAACAAACAAAACAAAACAAAACAACAACAACAAAAAAAAAAAACACTCCTTAACTACTTTTAATTTGGCACATCTCTAGAATCTTTCTCTGTTCTGACAGTTTTCTTTTACTGACTCATTTTCCTTAAACTGTCTCTTTCTTGCTTCAACTTTTCTGGCATTTCAGTCCAGGAAGCCCAGGGATATAGAATAAGAATAGATTCTCCCTCAAGCTGCCTTTTAGAGAATGGCTAAATTAACATCTGAATTCTATGTAGAATTCCAATCTCTCTCTACTCGCCCAAACCCCCAACTTTCATATCAGGAGTCGAGTATCTCCAATTAGGGTCTGACTTTTCTAAATGCACCAAATGCCCCACACACTAAAAGATGGGTGTGGGTAGGATCTCTTGTCTTCTATTCAACCACTGCATCAAGTATCTCAGTCTAAGGTAATGCTAGCTGCCTTCCCCTCCCCCTGCCTCTTCTAACAGAGTAGGGAGGGTCCACGTGGGATTTCTCCACACCATCTTCAGCAGAAAATGTTCTGAGATAGGCCAGCTTTCAAATTAATCGATCTATTTTTTTTAAGACTTGTTAAAACTGGGGGACTTGCTAAAACTGATTATTGCTCTGTATGAGAAAAACTTTAATTATTGCTGTATAAAACTGTTTATTGCTCTGTTTAAAACTGTTTATTGCTGTTTCAGGAAATTTACTAGTCTGTTATGCATGATCTGATAATTTCTGCTAACAGGGGAGAAAGGAAACTGAGATTTCAGCTGGTCAGGAAATTTGGAAAAATGCATGCCTTATTTCATTAAGTTCAGGCAGATTGGAAACTATTTTACTCTTTGCTTAAAATTTACTAGACTATGATTTGCTGAGTTATGTTTTAACTTTGAAATCCCTTATTCAGTCTTTGGGATTATTCTTTAGAAACAACCAAAAATCAGATACCTGTCCAAGGACTCTGATCTGTTTCTCCCCTCCTGTTACCCCAGTTCCTTAATTATTATTTCAGTATTTTGACATCAAGACTCTCATGGTTTGGGGTTGCCTGTCTTGGTCTAATTTCATAATTTACTCAGGAATCTGTTCTGCCCCAGAGATAAAGAGAGAATGAAGCTCTCAACTCCATTTTTTGTCTCTCTCAGAGCCCCTGACTTGGAGTGCCTTCTTAGGGCGGCAGGACTGCCTTGAGCACTGCTACACAGCAGAGGCTGAGTTAAATGCACAAATGACCACAGGCCTAAAGACTGTCCATCTCTGACTGAGATGCCCCCCAACTTCAGAGATTCGAACAGGGAGGCTTGTGTGTCAATCTGAATAAGGAGTGCTGTTCTATGCTAATAATTCTGGGGTTATCGGGGAGAAACTGGTTCTTACTACAAGTCCTTGCATTTTCTAGTTTTAGTCTGGTTTGTTTATTATTGTCCTGACTCAATTTCCCTAATTATCCTGACTTAGTCCTGCCTCAGTTTCCCTGCCTCTTAGTCCTGCAAAACCTCCCCCTGCCTCTTTATCAGACTACTTGTTAAGATGTTTCAGAATAGCAGAATATATCTCCCATCCCAAGCTATCAGAATCTCTTATCAAGATGCTATCTCCAATGATTATGTCATCTCTCTAGAGACCTACTCCAATATTGCTCTTGCCTCTATTTCAGTCTTCCTGTTCATGAGGTAACACAAACCCCCCATACTCTATCAGCAAGGTGGGACAGCTCAATTTCCTGGGACTTGATTGACGCTGTCTGGAGCTCTATGCTTGAGCCAAGCATTGCTCATTGAGACGTCATGGCACAGCTCTGGCAAAATGAAAAGTTTTTGTCCCATCTCTTTCTCTTAGGGACGCCTAAAGGGAATGAAAGCTATAGAGTTGGGGTCCCTAATTGCCTCTCAAACTCCACTGAACAGATTAACTAATCTATCTCCACCTACCTTAATAGGGCTTCCCTGCTGTTAGGACACACCCATCAAAGCTTCTGAGTCCTTTGAAGCCAAAAGGTTGGGAAAGAGCAATAAAATTCAAACTTAGCCTGGGCTTCTGTGAATGTCATCCATACTTCAGTAGGATTTATTTCTAAAATTTAACTGCTAACTTCTTGAATTCTCTTATGTGGAATTAGACATTCTGTATATGAGTGTATTTTCATTGGGTATTTTAAAATCAAACTGATTTGTATGAATAATGTTCACTTATGAAACATCTACTTGTATATGAACCTATGGAGACAAATTCCTTACTGTTATCAATATAAGGTTATGATAAATATTTGAATTTATGTTCTTGCATTTTTTCCTTCTGTAATCGATTTCTAAGATCAGAGCAATAGTCAATAGAAATTGTTAATGCAATTCAAATATGTCATACCTTGCTGTTTCCAGCCTGATTATATGTAATCATTGTATCCTAAATGCTTGGGCAAATAAATATTTAGCCTGGTCATCTGTCTGCTACTGAACAACTAATAGAGATCTGAAAGACCAAAAAACTGACTTCTAATACCTGTTGGTTTCCTTTTATCTCGCTAACCTGAGACTCTCAGTTCTCTTCTCAGGGTAACTCCTGCCTCCAGACACTCAGAAAGAAGCAGAGATGCTCTTTTAATGCAAATCTCTTCTAGACTTAAGCCTTAGAAGACCCCAGTCTCTGCCCTGAAACTGAGCAGGAGGAGCTGATAATTACCCATCTCTACACCCTCCTTACAAAAGAGCAGTGGTTCATTAAATCTACTAGATATCAAGGCTTCTTGCCTCCTGAGTCCATACCCTTTAATCCTAACCCCAGGAGAAATTAGCTTTCCTGGAAATTAAGGGTGAAAGAACTAGGCTACAAATAATCTTTTCTCTCAGCATGTTCTCCTATTTCTCTTTGATAATTAGATGGGCCATCAGACAAGCAGCCCACAGAAGGGACCTGATGCATTTCTTGCTAAAGGCCCCATTCTTCTGAATGTCACCATCTCCACCCTAGGATGACACCCCACTTTTAATCTGTTCCTGAGATCTGTTTTCTCTAGGCTTCATACTTTGGATTCTCAGCTTGCCTTTCATCCTGGAGAACATTGACTGGGGACAACTGACTGGGGACAACTGCCCGGGACACCCCCTAGATCCCCTGCTGTTATCCCCCACACCTCACGCCTCACCTCCTGGCATGAAACCCCAAATCTCTATGACCCTTGTTAGATCGAAGCAGTTAAGAGGAGATCAACGCCCCTTTTCCCACATGCATCTGGAGATGATGGTTTGAGAGGGGAACAAGACGAAGGGACCTTGTTACTCTGAAGATCTTTGGAGAAAATCTTCAACTTTGCCTTAAATGAAGGACACTGCCCCCAATTTTTTTCTTAAATGAATTTAAGTCTCAACTGTTTAAGAGGGGAAATGACGGGGGCTGAGGTCCCTTTAAGATTCCTTTCTGACTGCCCAACCCCCATGGCTGACCTTGATTCACAAATCCTGGTCAAAAGCACACTTTTGCCCCCACTATCTGCTCAGCTTCCCCCAGCCCCCACCTGATCTGAAAAGCCCGCCAAGAACTTGGGGTACCACCCATCTTCTTTTAGATATAAAAAAGGGCCAAACTGGAGCTCTCTCTTTGCAGGAGCCCTTCCCCCAACACATGGTATCCTTCCGGCCATGTAAGGGTTCCTGCCCACCCAACAGCCACCTTCAGCCCTGGCATCTTTCTAACTGAACTTTACTTCCAAATTCCTATAATAAACCTCTTTTATCTAGGTTTTTGTAGCCTGTAAATTCATTTACAGGGGACACTGTGCCTCATGGGATTATCTTACTATCTTTGTGTAAGCAAACGGGGTTCCCCCTTTCCTTTCCCTCATCAGTAGCAGTAGTAGAAGTAGTAGTAATAGTAACTAATAGTTCAACTATTATTTAACAACAGAATTGGTCATCACATAATATTGTTGTTAAAGTGTATAATGATCTCCTGGTTCTGCTCATTTCACTTAGCATCAGTTCATGTAAATCTCTCCAGGTCTTTATGAAATCATCCTCTGGTAATTTCTTACAGAACAGTAATATTCCATAATATTCATATACCACAATTTATTCAAGCATTCTTCAATTGCCAGGAAGCCATTCAATTTCCAGTTTCTAGCTACCACAAAAAAGGCTGTCACAAACATTTTTGTACATATGAGTCCCTTTCCCTTTAAGATATCCTTGGGATAAAAGCCCAGTAGTAACACTGCGGGAACCAAGGGTATGAATAGTTTGATAACTTTTTGAGCATAGTTCCAAATTGCTCTCCAGAATGATTGGATGCATTAACAATTCCACCAACAATGTATCAGTGTGCCAGTTTTTCCACATCTCCTCTAACATTTATCATTATCTTTTCCTGTCATCCTAGACAATCTGAGAGATGTGTCATGGTGTTGATTACATATTTCCAAATATTTAAACTGAAATGTTGAGTGATTAGATGATTTTTCCCAAGATTATATAAATTTCTTAAATGAGTTCAAAACCTATTTCCTAAATCTCAATTCAATACTTTTAAGATAATGATTTTATTACCTTAATTTTCCTTCTAAAACTTAAGAAAATGAAAGGAATGGGACTTGGTCTTACATAGTTGGACAATTAGTCACATAGAACAAGGGATGCTGTAATTAAAGTCCAAATATCTTCAGTTGAAAGCTGTCATGTACTATGAAAATAGATTGATACATCCTATAAAGAGAATTGAATGAGGAGGTATGATTTTGATTATTTAGAAAACCAAGGATAATGAGTCAATAATGATGTCTAAAACTTGCTTGTATGCCTTCTGTTTATCTTTCCTTCAACTAATCCAGTTTAAGGATGGGTAACATTTTTTTTCTTTTATGTCTTTTCATTTGAGAAATGTGTCCGATCATTCTGTTGATTTAGAAATGAATGGGGAAGTGGATTTGTGAATTGAATTTGACCAACATATTATTGGAAAGCAAAACACTGAATTTTTATATGTTGATTTTCACCTTCCTGTAGTGAATTTGCAAGCCCAGTATAAGAGAGTTATCTCATTTTCTCACTTTGAAATTAGTTCTCATTACAGAAATCTTTATCACTATAGCTTGTAAAGTCAGTAGAATATTAATCCATCCATCAAGAAAGATTCAGTAAGCACCTGTTACCTGCAATCATTATGCTGAGTCCTAAGGATACAAGAATAAAGAGAAAAAAAATGTCTATAAAAGAGTTTATTTGCTAATGAGGGAGATAAATACATGTATGAATATATGCTGCATAAACATAAATATAATAAATTTATGTAAATATATGTAAAATATAGAGTATTTAGGGATGGAAAACATTAGTAGTCAATGGTGACTAGAAAGGCTTCATGAAGATTATACTGATGCTTTTAAAATACGGTTCTATAAGATTAGAAATACTGAGGTAAATTTATTAAGGACTTTAAAAGCTAAAGAGAGTAATTTATGTGCAGATATTGTATCTATCTATCAAAAATAGATGTACACATACTCAAATAAATATATGTAGATATAGACACAGTCATCAATATACATGTGTATCTTTATAAATGTCTACAGAAATGGTATCTAGATATTTATCTGTATTTTTCTATATATTTATGTGTAAATATGGACTATTTCTCATTTTCTTTCTTTCTCACTTTTTTTTCCTTCTTTACTATTTCTCTGTATCTCCCTGTTTCTTTATATTTTAATACACATACTATATATATGTATATAATGTATATATATATATAATGCATATATATATATATACATATGTTTATATGTATGCAGGTATATATATTCACATACATATACATATGTATATGTATTTGGTTATATATAGCAAGTGTTTTGTGCATGCACACATCCACACACATGTACACCTATCTATCTATCTGAAAAGATCTAGGAGATGTGAAACATAGGAAGAGGTAGAATGGAAAGATTTTATGATCATATACAAAACTATTAGATATTCTAATTGCACTTTTTGAAAACTATGACTAATTTTTTTTGTTTTTGTGTAATTAGTGCAGAGAACAGAGCCTATCAAAAAGTACTTATGTATTAAATGTTTGTTTAATTGAATGGAATCAAATCACCATATATTTCAATCAAATCACTTTAGATTTTCCAAAATTAAAATGTGAAGCTTATTAGCCTGAATTCAACTGTGCCTCTAATTATGTATCTCTGCATTTTGGGATGTAGAATGAAAATTAATAACTCGAGAAGAAAAGATTTCTTAAGAATACATCAGCTATAAAGAGGAAAAAAAATTAAAAAGTAAAAAAATCCTACTTTAATCAGGATTATCTATTTTATCTGCTTATCCTTAAAAGTTTTAGAGAGCTGTATGATAGTGACTTATAGGCCAACTGCAAGTTTGCTCTTTTATATGCCAAACTTACTGTGCACTAGAATAGAAAAGATGTTTATTTGTGATGAATGTGATTTACACTTTTTAAGTACAATGCTCTAAAATATTATCATTTGAATCAATTTGTCTTAAAAGAAAAGTTAATATCTTTCTACATCTGAAACCAATTAGAAAACATTAATATGGTTTAAAAAGAATATGTTTTAATGTTTTCAGAAATCTTTTAAACTAACAGGGTATAAGATGTGAAGAACACTCATTACAATATTTGAATTAATATTTTAATTTTAAAATAATTTAATTTTGTTCTCAATAAAAAAAGGCATTTCTATCAACACAGTAGAACAGCATTCTACAGAAAATTTCTTTTTATTTATTTATTTATTTATTTTTTATAACATTATCCCTTGTCTTGATTTTTCCAAATTTTCCCTTCCCTCCTTCTACTCCCTCCCCTAGATGACAGGCAATCTCATACATATTAAAGGTGTTACAGTATAACCTAAATACTATATATGTGTGTAAATCCAATTTTCTTGTTACACGTTAAGAATTGGATTCCGAAGGTATAAGTAACCTGGGTAGAAAGACAGTAGTGCTAAAAGTTTACATTCAATTCCCAGTGTTCCTTCTCTGGGTACAGCTGTTTCTGTCCATCATTGATCAACTGGAAGTGAGTTGGATCTTCTTTATGTTGAAGATATCCACTTCCATAAGAATACATCATCATACAGTATTGTTGTTGAAGTGTAGAGTGATCTTCTGGTTCTGCTCATTTCATTCAGCATCAATTCATGTAAGTCTCCCCATATTTTTTTGAATTCATCCTGCTGGTCATTTCTTACAGAGCAATAATATTCCATAACCTTCATATACCATAATTTACCCAACCATTCTCAAATTGATGGACATCCATTCATCTTCCCGTTTCTAGCCACTATGAAAAGAGCTGCCACAAACATTTTGGCACATACAGGTCCCTTTTGCATCTTTATTATTTCTTTGGGAGATAAGCCCAGTAGTACTACTGCTGGATCAAAGGGTATGCACAGTTTGATAACTTTTTGGGCATAGTTCCAAATTGCTCTCCAGAATGGCTTTATTCTTTCACAACTTCACCAATAATGCATTAGTGTCCCAGTTTTCCCACATCCCCTCCAACATTCATCATTATTTATTCCTGTCATCCTAGCCAATCTGACAGGTGTGTAGTGGTATCTCAGAGTTGTCTTAATTTGCATTTCTCTGATCAGTAGTGATTTGGAACACTCTTTCATATGAGTGGATATAGTTTCAATTACATCATCTGAAAATTGTCTGTTCATATCCTTTGACCATTTATCAATTGGAGAATGGTTTGATTTCTTATAAATTACGGTCAGTTATTTATATATTTTGGAAATAAGGCCTTTATCAGAACCTTTAACTGTAAAAATATTTTCCCAATTTGTTACTTCCCTTCTAATCTCGTTTACATTAGTTTTGTTTGTACAAAAGCTTTTTAATTTGATGTAATCAAAATCTTCTATCAATAAGGATCTCTAGTTCTACTTTGGTCATAAATTCCTTTCTCCTCCACAGGTCTGAGAGGTAGACTATCCTCTGTTCCTCTAATCTATTTATGATCTCATTCTTTATGCCTAAATCATGGACCCATTTTGATCTTATCTTAGTAGATGGTGTTAAATGTGGATCCATATCTAATTTCTGCCACACTAATTTCCAGTTTTCTCAACAGTTTTTTTTTTTTTAAATAATGAATTCTTATTCCTATTGTAGGTATCTTTGGGTTTGTCAAACACTAGATTGCTATAGTTGTATCCTATTTTGTCCTGTGTACCTAATCTGTTCCACTGATCGACTAGTCTATTTCTTAGCCAATAAAAATGGTTTTGGTGACTGCTGCTTTACAATATAGCTTTAGATCAGGTGCAGCTAGACCACCTTTAACTGACTTTTTTTTTCAATTAATTCCCTTGAAATTCTTGACCTTTTATTCTTCCATATGAATTTTGTTGTTTTTCTGAAGTCTTTTTGCTAAGATACTATTTAAGATTTTAGCATCAATATGCATTAAGGAGATTGGTCTATAGTTTTCTTTCTCAGTTTTCAATCTACCTGGTTTAGGTATCAGTACCATGTCTGTGTCATAAAAGGAGTTTGGTAGGACTCCTTCATCCCCTATTTTTTCAAATAATTTATATAACATTGAGACTTATTGCTCTTTAAATGTTTGGTAGAATTCACATGTGAATCCATCTGGTCCTGGGGATTTTTTCCTGGGAAGTTGATTAATAGCTTGTTCTATTTCTTTTTCTGAAATGGGACTATTTAAGCTATTTATCTCCTCCTCTGTTAATCTAGGAAGCCTATATTTTTGGAGGTAGTCATCCATTTCACTTAAGTTATCAAATTTATTCGTGTAAAGTTGGGCAAAGTAACTCCTTATTATTTCTCTAATTTCATCTTCATTGGTGGAAAGATGAGTTAACATATAAAAAGTTTTTATAATCTTTGAGATACTATATAAATGTTAGGGAATATAATTTCTATTTTTCATTATAGCCATATAGCATTTCAGCCAAATCTTGATGGCAAATAAGTTTTTTTTAATAGCTTTATTTTTAAGGAAGATTGGAATTCAAGTTTGAAGCAATTGACAAGTTTGTAAATTGTTGAATTTTAAAGAAATGTGCTTTAAGCTATTTCCAGGAAGGTTCCTTATAAATCTCAGGCAAAAAAAGTCTAATCACCTTCTGGAAAGACTGTAACCCCTGCAGGAGGGTCACTTGGGGTCCCTTCAGAGAACTTACAAATTGGTTTTCTCATAAGAATGCTATTTTTTTCTGACATCTCTAGATCACTGAGAAATATTCTAAATTAAGGAAAGAAGTGTTCAGTCAAGGCCATACCCTAGTTACTATTACACTAGCATAAAGAGATTTGGGGAAGATTTAGCACACCTCTGCATTTCAACAGATCTGAATTCAGTGAAGTCAGGCATGTCCAGGGAAAGCAAAAGTGCAGCTGGTGAATTTTTCATCCATGAAAAATATGGGAACCAGAAAAAAAAAAAAAAACAAAAACAGACTGCTGATTAGGAAGTCTTATTAATACTTAGTAGTTAAAATATATAACTAGAGTGTATGGGGGACACTAATAACAATGTGCCTCTATTATAGTGATTATTAATTTTGCAATTCATCAGGCCTTGATGTTGGATATCCAGGGATTACTGTTATGCTAGTAACATATGGAAAACCTTTTATATGATGTGGGGAGAAATGTTCTAGAAACCTAGCCCTGAAATAAAGATGATGAATGAAAAAAGTTCATTATCTGTGCTGTATGTTATTATACATATTCAGCATTTTTAACCTCTGGGAATTTTCAAAATTATCTTTAACCTGAACTTGACATTCTTTACAACTTAAAAATCTTTGAGTTGTAGATGAAAATTTTATTTGACATTAAGAGATGCAGATGAGGAAGGGTGAAAAAGAAATTAGCAGAAAGATCTCTGAATTTGCTGTTAAAAAGGCTTGGGTTCAAATACTACTAAACTATTTATTCATCCCTTGACTTTAGATAAAGCACTTAATTCCTTTAAAATTTGTTTTTCTTCATTTGTAAAATGAATGAGAGATTGTAAAATAAATTACTTTCATGCTTCCTTTCAAATTTTAGATATTGTATTCAAGGACCTTTTGGCAGTAATTGCCCTTATCTGATATCTGAGATCCATAATGGAGAAATATTTGAAGTCATTATAATAAACAGATGTTTTTAAGCTTTCACAATTGCAACTCATTTTCAGATTAAATTGCTATTAAACATCAACAAGTATTTATTAAAAGTTTACAACATTCTGTAGATTTATGCTAGGCTCTGCAGACTTTATAAAAAGGAAAAAAAAAAAAAAAAAACAGTACCAGTCCCTAAGGAACTTACATTTTGTGAGTTGGGAGAAATAATACACAAATATGTGAATAAATATAACATACATATAATTTATATGAGGTGAGAACTCAGGTTGACTTGATAGAAGGAGCAAGCTCATTGGCTGAAGTGGTTCTTCCCAGAAGCCCTTGCATTATCCCACGCCCATTCTCTGGGAGGATAAAAGAGGCAACATTGGGCCTGGAGAGCAGATTGGACTGGAGAAGGACAAGAGTTAAAGAGGAGAAGTCTCTGCATTACATCAGGCCTGAAGGGGCTCTCTGCAGGAAGGGAAGTCACTTCTCTGGACAAGAGTTAACAGCAACTTCCTGAAGACAACGGTTCACTACAGGAAGAAGAATCTGTCTGAGAGATTTGAGTAGACACAGCAGATCTCTTCCCAGAGAGAGATCTGGCAGCTTCTGGAGACCACAGCTCGCTACAATTGGCTCCGTGGGTGTTGGTGGAGAGGGCCTGAAGCATTGATAAGATTTTAATATTCATTAAGGTAAGCAGTTAAGTGCAGTGATAAGATCAGCTCAGCCTAACAGTTTCATCCCCTATAGAGGTCTTGGGAAACCCCACCTTGCTTTCTCAGGAGAAAGATACTCTCAGTATCCATAAAAAAATGTCAGCTTGGGCTTGTGTAAGTGAACAAACAACTCAGCAACTTTATGTGTATTCTAAAAGTGGAGTAGTCCCCACCCACCCCAGGTTCTTCAGAGCTTACAAATTTTCTCCAGAAAAAAAAAAAAAAAAAATCCAAAGATGTTTGCTCAAGAGGGAGGGAGATTTGTAGTCTTGCCCTTCTCCCATCTGCAGTCACAAGGGAAGGTGTAGTATAAAAATGTGAATTCACCAAGGAGCTTCCACAGTGCAAAACTAAGGGAAAAGAACAAAAAGGATCCTTTAAATCTCCAGCCACCAGCCCTGATATAAAAAGTCAGTCCTTGCCTCCAAGGAGCTTACATTCTAGGAGAAGGTAACCTCCACTTTTGATTATTCTTTGATGTCCTCCTAGGTTTCAGTTTTCTAATTTAAGGTTTATTTCTCCAATGTAATTTTCATAACTGTGGAAACCAAACAAATGTCCAACCATCCCCCAAAATTCCATCTCTTCTCTTCCCCCATGTCTCATGGTGTCATCCTTTGTTATAGCTAACTCTTTTAGGATACTAAATCCCTTTAGGGTTAGTCTCTCAGTAAATTAGGTAATCCCTTTCCCCTACTAATTTCTGTTAAACTCCTCTATGGATTTAACCTGACACTCAATGGTGTATTCTCTTTCTCCTTTTTCCTTTAATTGTGAATATCACTACGAAACTTGTCTTTGCCATTGTTAATTGTTAAAAGCCCCCTCCTTGCTAACTAAAGTATTCTTTCTATTGTTCTACTCAATCTATTTCATATTTACCACTCTTGGTGTCTATTTAACTTCTTCATTTTGTCCTAACCTCTTTTCATAAATAAAAGTACCATTTTACAAAGAGAATGCCATTGTCAATTCTTCATATGTGCTTTGTATCATGTTCCTCATATTTTGAATTAGGAACTGCTACCCAGACTCCATCAATTTCAAGGGAGGGGAAGGGAAGAAAATTACACTAGGAGCTGATATGGAGATGGAAATTCCTCCTGTAGTATATGGCTCTTGTGATAAAGGCTGAAAAGTTTGGTTTCCACAATGTTGCAAGCTTTGAGATAGATAAGATAGTGGGTACCACTGACCAAGAGATTTTTGGAATGTGAGAGGTTAAGAAAGATTGGGATTCAGTGAATAATTAAGTGACCAATAGAAGCCTAGAGCAAATAAGAAACTGGGGGGGCTAGGAAGGCACAGTTGGATTCAGCCAATCAGAAAGTGTCTTGTGGTTTTGAGAAAACCACAAATTTAAGATAATGTGGGCTCAGCCCAAAATAGTTAGGGTCAATGACCTGACTTGACCAAATCACTACTGCATCCCAGAGGAGGAATCTTCTGCTATTTTTGAACATGGGATGTATAATGTGTGTGTGGGAAGATGTTTTATACATATTAAGGGGAAACATGTAGTAGGCATGTCAGAAAGATTGTAACTGATAAAATGGACTAATCTGTTCTCTGAAGGGAGGAGCTGTCTTACATGAGCAAATATAAAGCTTCCTCCATTTCTGTACTCAGTGATCCTTCTTCCTGAAAAGGAGTGGTGCCTCCTTCTAGCTAGAAGTATTAAGATGATTCTTTTAAGATTCTTCTTTAATAATTTTTCCTTGATATCTGATCTTCAGTGTCAAGAATATTATTTCTAACACACTTAACCTAGACTTTCAAGAGATTCAGTTATAGGATGTATTTGGTGCAAAGGAAAAGAAAGGTGAGACAATGTCTTTTATTCTGATCTATCTAGTCAAAAGGTAGAATAAAAATATGAGACTACCCAAAAGGTAGCAAAAGAATCACACTGTGAATTGATTTAATTGTAAGTAAAATATTAATATCAATGATAAACAAGATAGTAAATTGATTATACTCTGATAACATATTCAACTGCAAAACATAAAGGAATTATGTTCTAGATATAGAGTAATTATAGTTGAATCTATAGGGTTTTAATAAAACTCCAAAATCTTTTTAATAAAGGAAACATCTAAAATTCAAAAACACATAACAGAATAAAATATAAAGCCATAGTAAAATTATCAATTTATCAGATTAATCCAAAAAAAACAAAGATTTGCATGTATCAGACTAAGCAAAATAAAAATCAAGACATCAATAAACAGTTAATTATGCTAAAACTAGCTGTAAATAAAGTCAGTAAAGATTGATATATTAGTATAATAACATAGCAAAATATCTAAACGTGTTAAAGAAAAGTTAGCCAAATCATAAAAATAAATGTTATTATCAAGGTAATTGTAAAAAACTTTAATGTTCCTATCTTTTAGATAAATTTAGTAGAACAATTAAAATATGAAAATAGTTATAGAAGAAATTTTTGGAACATTTATATCTGAAAGATGTAGAGTTGTAAAATAGGAAGATTAAAGTGTGTTCCTATTTCTACATATATGGTACTTTAATTTAAAAAATAGTCTATGGGGTAGGGCTCAAAGACTTTATAAATTAATATACAAAGCAAAAACACTTAATATTTTATGTTCCACAGTAAGTTAGACTTATACTTAACATAGCAAAAGATAAAAGACCTAAATGAGGTTACAGCTGAACTATGATAGGAAGTTTTTCACCAAAAAGGAAATTACCTGAAGTTTTTTTTTTTTTTTATTATATATATATATATATATATATATATTTTATAATATTATCCCTTGTATTCATTTTTCCAAATTACCCCCCCTCCCTCTATTCCCTCCCCCCGACGACAGGCAATACCATACATTTTACATGTATTACAATATAGTCTAGGTACAATACATGTGTGTGAATATCATTTTCTTGTTGCACAATAAACATTAGAATCCGAAGGTACATGCAAACTGGGCAGACAGATATTAGTGCTAACAATTACATTCCCCTCCCAGTGTTTCTTCTCTGGGTGTAGCTACCTCTGTCCATCATTGATCAACTGGAAGTGAGTTGGATCTTCTTTATGTTGAAGATTTCCACTTCCATCAGAATACATCCTCATACAGTATTGTTGTTGAAGTGTACAGTGATCTTCTGGTTCTGCTCATTTCACTCAGCATCAGTTGATTTAAGTCTCTCCAGGCCTCTCTATATTCCTCCTGCTGGTCATTTCTTACCGAGCAATAATATTCCATAACCTTCATATACCACAATTTACCCAACCATTCTCCAACCGATGGACATCCATTCATCTTCCAGTTTCTAGCTACAACAAATAGAGCTGCCACAAACATTTTGGCACATATATGTTTCTTTCCGCTCTTTAGTATTTCTTTGGGATATAATCCCAGTAGTAGCGCTGCTGGGTCAAAGGGTATGCACAGTTTGATAACTTTTTGGGCATAATTCCAGATTGCTCTCCAGAATGGCTGGATTCTTTCGCAACTCCACCAGCAATGTATTAGTGTCCCAATTTCCCCACATCCCCTCCAACATTTGTCATTATTTGTTCCTGTCATCTTAGCCAATCTGACAGGTGTGTAGTGGTATCTCAGAGTGGTCTTAATTTGCATTTCTCTGATCAGTAGTGATTTGGAACACTCTTTCATGTGAGTGGATATAGTTTCAATTTCTTCCTCTGAGAATTGTCTGTTCATATCCTTTGACCATTTATCAATTGGAGAATGGTTCGGTTTCTTATAAATTATGGTCAGTTCTCTATATATTTTGGAAATGAGACCTTTGTCAGAACCTTTGTTTTTAAAAATATTTTCCCAATTTGTTACTTCCCTTCTAATCTTGTTTGCATTAGTATTATTTGTACAGAAACTTTTTAGTTTGATGTAATCAAAATCTTCTATTTTGTGATCAATAATGATCTCTAGTTCTCCTCTGGTCATAAATTCCTTCCTCCTCCACAAGTCTGAGAGGTAGATTATCCTCTGTTCCTCTAATCTATTTATTATCTCCCTCTTTATGCCTAAATCATGGACCCATTTTGATCTTATCTTGGTATATGGTGTTAAGTGTGGATCCATATCTAATTTCTGCCATATTAATTTCCAGTTTTCCCAACAGTTTTTTCCAAATAATGAATTTTTATCCCTAATGTTGGAATCTTTGGGTTTGTCAAAGATTAGATTGCTATAGATGTACCCTTTTTTGTCCTTTGTATCTAATCTGTTCCACTGATCTACCGGTCTATTTCTTAGCCAATACCAAATGGTTTTGGTGACTGCTGCTATATAATATAGCTTTAGATCAGGTACACTTAGACCACCTTCCTCTGAGTTTTTTTTCATTAGTTCCCTTGCAATTCTTGACCTTTTATTCTTCCATATGAATTTTGTTGTTATTTTTTCTAGGTCATTGAAATAGTTTCTTGGGAGTCTGATTGGTATAGCACTAAATAAATAGATTAGTTTGGGGAGTATTGTCATCTTTATTATATTCGCTCGGCCTATCCAAGAGCACTGAATGTCTTTCCAATTATTTAAATCTGATTTTATTTTTGTGGCAAGTGTTTTGTAATTTTTCTCATATAATTCCTGACTTTTCTTTGGTAGATGGATTCCCAAATATTTTATACTCTCAACATTTGTTTGGAATGGAATTTCTCTTTGTATCTCTTGCTGTCGCATTTTGTTAGTGATATATAAAAATGCCGAGGATTTATGTGGATTTATTTTGTATCCTGCCACTTTGCTGAAATTTTGAATTATTTCTAGTAGCTTTTTAGCAGAGTCTTTGGGGTTCTCTAAGTATACCATCATGTCATCTGCAAAAAGTGATAGTTTAATTTCCTCATTTCCTACTCTAATTCCTTGAATCTCTTTCTCGGCTCTTATTGCCAAGGCTAGCGTTTCTAGTACTATATTGAATAGTAATGGTGATAGTGGGCAACCTTGTTTCACTCCTGATCTTACTGGGAAAGGTTGCAATTTATTTCTATTGCATATTATGCTTACTGACGGTCTTAAATATATACTCCTGATTATTCTAAGGAATAATCCATTTATTCCTATACTCTCAAGAGTTTTTAGTAGGAATGGATGTTGGATTTTGTCAAATGCTTTTTCTGCATCTATTGAGATGATCATATGGTTCTTATTAATTTGATTATTAATATGGTCAATTATATTAATAGTTTTCCTAATATTAAACCAGCCCTGCATTCCTGGAATAAATCCTACTTGATCATAGTGTATTATCTTGGAGATGATTTTCTGAAGTCTTTTTGCTAATATCTTATTTAAGATTTTAGCATCAATATTCATTAAGGAGATTGGTCTATAATTTTCTTTCTCAGTTTTCGATCTGCCAGGTTTAGGTATCAGTACCATGTCTGTGTCATAAAAGGAATTTGGTAGGACTCCTTCATCCCCTATTTTTTCAAATAATTTATATAACATTGGGGCTAATTGTTCTTTAAATGTTTGGTAGAATTCACATGTGAATCCATCTGGCCCTGGGGATTTTTTCCTGGGGAGTTGATTAATAGCTTGTTCTATTTCTTTTTCTGAAATGGGACTATTTAAGCAATTTATCTCCTCCTCTGTTAATCTAGGGAGCCTATATTTTTGGAGGAAGTCATCCATTTCACTTAAGTTATCAAATTTATTGGCATAAAGTTGGGCAAAGTAACTCCTTATTATTTCTCTAATTTCCTCTTCATTGGTGGAAAGATCCCCCTTTTCATTTGTAAGACTATCAATTTGATTTTCCTCTTTCTTTTTTTTGATCAAATTTACCAAAGGTTTATCTATTTTATTGGCTTTTTCATAAAACCAACTCTTGGTTTTATTTATTAATTCAATAGTTTTTTTACTTTCAATTTTATTGATTTCTCCTTTTAATTTTTGTATTTCGAGTTTAATTTTTGGTTGGGGGTTTATAATTTGGTCTTTTTCTAGCCTTTTAAGTTGTAAGCCCAATTCGTTAATCTTCTCTTTCTCAATTTTCTTCAAATAAGCCTCTAAAGATATAAAATTTCCCCTTATTACCGCTTTAGCTGCATCCCAAAGATTTTGATATGATGTCTCATCATTATCATTATCTTGGGTGAAATTGTTAATTGTTTCTATAATTTGCTCTTTCACCCAGTCATTCTTTAAGATGAGATTATTCAGTTTCCAATTACTTTTTGGTCTATTTACCCCTAACTTTTTACTGAATGTAGCTTTTATTGCATTGTGATCTGAGAAGAAGGCATTTATTATTTCTGCCTTCCTACATTTAATTTTGAGATCTTTATGTCCTAATATATGGTCAATTTTTGTATAGGATCCATGAACTGCTGAGAAGAAAGTATATTCCTTCCTATTGCCATTCAGTTTTCTCCAAAGGTCTATCATACCTAGTTTTTCTAATGTTCTATTTACTTTTTTAATTTCTTTCTTGTTTGTTTTGTGGTTTGATTTGTCTAAATCTGAGAGTGCAAGGTTGAGATCTCCCACTATTATAGTTTTACTGTCTATTTCTTCTTGCAATTCTCTTAACTTTTCCTTTAGAAAGTTAGATGCTATACCACTTGGTGCATATATGTTTAGTATTGATATGGCTTCATTATTTATGCTACCTTTCAGCAAGATATAGTTTCCTTCCTTATCTCTTTTAAGTAGATCAACTTCTGCTTTTGCTTGATCTGAGATAAGGATAGCTACTCCTGCTTTTTTGGCTTTACCTGAAGCATAATAGGCTCTGTTCCAACCTTTTACCTTTACTCTGTATGTATCTCCCTGCTTTAAGTGTGTTTCCTGTAGGCAACATATTGTAGGGTTCTGCTTTTTGATCCAATCTGCTATCCGTCTCCGTTTGATGGGATCGTTCATCCCATTTACATTTACAGTTAAAATTACTAATTCTGTATTTCCTGCCATCGTATTATCCCCAGATTATGCTTTTTTCCCTTGACCCCCCTGATCCCCCTCCCCGATATTTAATTTACAGACCCCCCCTTGTGACGCGCAACCCTCCCTCTTTTTTTTTTTTTTTTTTTTTTTAGGATCCCTCCCCCCTCCCTCCAAGTCCCTTCACTTATTCTCCTTTTCCTTTTCCCTTTTCCTCTCCCCCCTTTTAATGAGGTGAGAGAAAATTCTCTGAATAACAAATATGTTAATTATTTACTCTTTGAGCCTCTTCTGATGAGAGTAAGATTCACACAATGATTCTCCCCCTCACTAAGTTCCCTCAGATATGGTGTATTTTCTATGTCTCTTCCTGGGATGTAGTTTCCCTCTTTTTATCACTCCTTCCCCTTTTTCTGAAACGACCTCCTTCCCTTTACTACACCCCCCTTTTTTTCTTTTATATCAGTAAAATCAAATTATCCTTGAGTATTTTTTATATACCCACAACAGAGTTACAGTTCTCAAGGGTTCTGTGTACCTTTTTCTGTTTCTCTTCAGTCTTGTGGATGTAGATCAAATTTTTTGTTTAAGTCTGGTTTTTTTTCTTAGAAACATATAGAATTCCTCTGTTTCATTGAATGACCATCTTCTTCCATGGAAAAAGATGCTAAACTTAGCTGGGTAGTTCATTCTTGGTTGCAGTCCTTGATCTTTTGCCTTACGGAATATCAGGTTCCAGGCCCTTCTATCTTTTAATGTGGAGGCAGCCAGATCTTGGGTGACCCTTATTGTGGCACCTTGGTATTTAAATTGTTTTTTTCTAGCTGCTTGCAGGATTTTCTCCTTTGTGTGGTAATTCTGCAGCTTAGCCACAATATTCCGTGGTGTTCTTTTTTTAGGGTCTATTTCAGAAGGAGTTCGATGAATTCTTTCCACATCTACTTTCCCTTCTGTTTCTATTATCTCTGGACAGTTCTCTTTGATAATTTCCTGTAAAATAGAATCTAGGCTCTTTTTTTGGTCATAGTTTTCTGGAAGTCCAATAATCCGCAGATTATCTCTCCTAGATCTATTTTCCAGGTCTATAGATTTTCCCAGTAAGTATTTGACGTTGTTCTCCAGCTTCTCATTTTTTTTGTTTTGTTTGACTGATTCTTGGGTTCTCTGTGAATCATTCATTTCTATTTGTTCCATCCTGAATTTTAAGGAGTTATTTTCTTCTTTCACAGTTTTTAGTTCTTTTTGTAAATGCCCAATTTCGTTTTTAAATGAATTATTTTGCTCTATTGAATTTTTTTCCATTTCCCTAATTTTTTTTTTTGAGAATTATTTTCTTTTTCCAATTCAGAAATTCTATTTTCTTGAGACTTTTTTATCTTTTCCAATTCAGAAATCCTACTTTCCTGTGTTTTTTTAACCTTTTCTAATTCACTAATTTTGTTTCCCTGCATCTCCTGTGAATTCTTTATTTTTTCCAACTCCAATTTCAGGACGTTGTTGTTCTCTATCATAACTTCCCTTTCCTTTCCCCATTTTTCTTCGATCTCTCTCAATTTTTTAAGAGCTTCTTCTAGGAGAGAGTTATGTGATGGGGGGCAGGAATCGTTCCCCTTTAGGTTGTTATCTGATTCTCTGCTGTCAACTTCCTCGGGGTTGGATACCCGCTCTTTCTCTGTATAGAAGGAATCTATAGTTTTTCTAGCTTTTTTGCTCATATTTAAAAAAATGTTTTGGGGTCTGTCCCTGGGGTAGGAAATTATTTACTTCTTTACCAGCTTCCTCCCAGACCGGATGGATGCAGCGGCTCCTGCGCCTGAGCTAAGAGAGAGCTCTGGGAGAGAGTTCCCCACCCCCTCCCTGGAAGTGCCTCAGAGGTGATTAGCACTACTGTGCTTCGAGGGCGTAGAATAGTGAAGACAGCAAGAAGCCCAGCCTATGTGTCCGGGTGGGGCGTGGATGTCTGCAGCAGGTGACGTGAGAAGCCCCTGCGCTCAAACTGGAAGTGTCTGCCAGAAACCGCGGTCCCTAGTTCAAAGGTTCCGCTTCTCTGGGACTTCCTGGAGCTGAGTTCCACTCCCTCCAGCTAAGCTAGGCCTTGTGTGTTGCCTTGGGCCGTATCCACCCACTTGTCAGTCTCTTAACTATTCTCAGGTGGTAGCTGAGGCCACACCCCCTGGTGCCGAGTCAGCTGAGTCACCCCCAGGATCGGGGAAAATCTAATTTGAGTTTTAAAATATTTTGGCTTTCTCTTCTGAACTGCTAAATAATTAGCAGAGAAGAGCTAACAGCCTGTGCAAGATTCCTTTACCTCAGTGGCTTCTCTGATCCCAGAGCCCTTCCCAGCGCAATGGGCGCAGTTTGCCCCTACCCCATCGTCTGTGCTGGTCTTTCTTATTCCTCCCCTGAGAACTGACCTTTCCTGTTGAAACTCCAGATTCTCTTCAGCTGGTAAGTCGTGCTTCCAGTCCTTGTGGTATCTATCAGTCCTGAGCTAATTTTGAGACTTAATTTATCTAATTGGTTGTGAGGGAGTGAGGACGTTCACTGAGTCGTGTGTTTCTTCTCCGCCATCTTGGCTCCGCCCCCTACCTGAAGTTTTTAAGTAAGAAGGTTGAAAACCACGGAGAATTTGAAATATCCAATCTTTATCTCTGCTAATTCTCAAAGGTGTTTTTCCCCTATACCTCCATATTTTTATCTCCAGAAGTTGTGGGAGCATATGTTCTCTATAGAAGCAGGAAGGAAAATCAAAGCATTCTTCCACAAAGCTATTGTACCAATTCCACTCATCATGGTGCTGAGTAACAAGGTTTGAACACTGAATTACATTCATTAATATATACTAACAAAAATGTAAGAAATTAGATTAATGCATTTAATAATGCAATTTAAAATGAAAAAATCCCAAGTATTTAAATCCAATTTAAGAACAAAAAAAAAGAGAGAGAAACATTTTAAATTAGAAATTACTTGAAAAACAAAAAGACAAAGAAATTAACCTTTTGAGGGAAGAACAGAGATGGATAAGCATTTATCTAGCATCTACTATGTACCATGAACTGTGCTAAGTGCATAACAAATATTTTCTGTGAAAAAACCTGTAAAATCCAGGCTTGCTCCCTGAAGGGCTCTGAATCAGCCAGAGTCAGGATAGGCAAAAGTTCTTGCCCCACATAAGGTGCCAAATTGTAATGTTCTCTTTCTCCAAAATGTAATCGTTCTCCTGGGGGCAGGTTTCTTGGGGGGGCCTCTGGAGGCAGCCTTGCCTTTAGTTCCAGTTCAATAATCCCAAAATGCATCCAGGAGTTAAAGTCCTTTACTGTCGCTTTCTAAATCTTTTCTCCAGCTCCCTCTGAATCCAAAGCCTCCAGCCAGCATGAAGGTAGACGTGGGAATGAAATCTTGACTCAATCTAGACTGCCTCCAAGAGTGTGATTGTGGGCTTCTGTCTGCTTGGCCCTGAGAGTTTCTTGCTTATATGGTGCACACTGAGTATACACCAATTATTTTTCATCACTAGGAAACCATTATTTGTTGTAGGATTAAATCAGTGCTAAATTAAATTTAATCATTGTCTCCTCAATTCCACTCAGTACCTTGTTTCAAGTTCTGTCCCATAACATCTCCTTGTAGAATCAAATCAATTGTCTCTATTCATTCCAGTGACTTAGCACCTTGTAAAAATCCTAATAAAGGCCAATAACATTGATCAAACTTTAACTCACCTGTTCAAATATAAGATGGAAGAAAATCATATTGTCTAATTAAAAAAGACCCAGATATCATTACAATGCATAGAAGTGCAAAGAATTGTTAAGATATGTTCTAGACAGCCAAATGTTAATGATTTTAAAGAAATAACAAATGAATAACTACAAAGAATTGATATGCCTAATATAAAGAATAAAATTAAGAAAACTAAATAGAAATATAATTAATAACTATTGATACAAAATTGTATATGGAATCTTAAACCAAAGAGTATAGCAATATATCTGTGTATAGATAAAAAAAAAAACACAGAAACCCACCTATCTACAAATATGCATATAAATTTGTGTATATATTTACTATGATTATATTAGGCTTATATCAGGGATATAAACATGGTTGATAGGAAAGCAATTTACAGCATGAATAATAACATTATTATATAAGTAGGGGAAAATTTTTGATAAAGCAAAACATTCTTCCTAAAACCCTTTATATCACAGGCAGAGAAAGGCGATTTTAATATCATAAAATAATGTACCTAAAAGCAAAATCCACCATAACATATAATGAAGAAGCAACAAATTTATTAACATGAATAATGAAAAAACAACAGAGATGTTCTCTTTCTCTATTCTTATTGACATTATTCTTTAATAATGCTAATAAAATCAAAAGATATGAAATAATTTAAGACATAAATAAAGTCAAAGAAAAGATTAACATTTTGCCTTCTAACAATATGACTGAATTAGAAAATGCCCAGAATAAGCACAGGGTTTAATTTAGTGAATACCTTCAAGAAAATAGCATGAGACAAAATAAACCCACATACTTCATCACCATTTCATTATTATAATAACAAAACCTGGGAAGAAATAATAGAAATGGCTTTCTTATTCCAAAAAGTTAAAAATGTATAAAATATCTTGTAGTATCCTCATCACTGCCTATTCAAGACATATGTAGAATTATAATTCATTCCTTATAAAGAATAGCTTAAATACAAAAAAGAATATTTGTTACTCACAATTGGATAGTTATAAAATAAAATATAGATCATAATTAATCAATATAATTAAAATGATGATACAACAAATTAATTTATAATTTTAAGATTATACCAATCTACTAAGGGAATATTCTGTAGTGCTGGAAAAAATAATAAAATATTATGAGGAGGTTAGACAAAATGTCTAACATTTTTGGGGAATTAGTGGGGAGTGGTTAAGGTGGGAAAAGCATTGCTGGACCTAAAATTAGAATATAAATCAATAAATATTAGTAATTATTTTAAAATATGAAGTTGTCATTGTCATGACATAAATATGAAATTATGTTCCAAAAAAAGAAACAAGAGAAACCAAATACTCACAAATTAAACTGAAACCTTATAGTTTTATGTCATGAATATTTTCTATAAATAATAGTAATAGAAAGATGTTATATATTTGTCAGTTATGTTTACAGACTTATGATTTATTAATGATAACCTCAGATTATAACTAAAATAAAGAATAGTAATGAAAATAGACATGCTATATTAACAAAATTTAGTCCTAAATTATTTAACCAAGCTATTAAAATTAATAACATAGAAATAGTAAATATAAAAAATTGACAGTGATTATAATAATTTCATAAAGAATGTAAATCAATGTAAATTAATACTTATAATTAAAAAACCAAAGAACATATAAAATATTTAGGTTGATGAATATTTTACTTACTTGAGGAATCTAGATAAAGCTGAAAAGAAGATCCAGATTAGAATATAAATTTATTTTTAAAATCTTATGAAGAAGGCCTGACAATCTACATAAAAAAGACCAGATACATAAACAATGCATATTGTCCTGATTTCAATATGCATCTGCATCAGAACTCTATATTTTCCCTCACAATATATCTGGAAAATACAATATAGATGGTAAATTACCTATTCCTAAAATTGGAAAGAGGGATGATGGATTGGTTTTGGAAATTTTTTTAAACATTTGTACTCAGTTCAAACTGTCCATAACAAAAAAAGGCTTAAAGGATTTTAATAAAATATTTGACTAGTGTTGCTATTTAACAATGAATCCTAGAACACTACTTCTCCCAAGAACAAAAGATGAGCATCATATAAAGATCACTAGAAAGGTACATGATGAATGAGAACAGGCAACAACATATAATGAGTAAGGAAGTCTAAATATGATTCAAAGGGAAAAAGCATCATCAAAAATTTTTATGAGAAAAAGAAGAAATGAGTTATCAAAGGAAAAGAAGAAAGACAGGTGGTCAGCTAGCCATCTTTACTAGAATTCTGATAAAGTAGGAAAAAAGTGAGAAAGGCTGGTAGCACATTGGGAGGTACTTCTGTCAATAACTTATGACAAAACATAGTCAATGTCATGTAGGATGGACCATGATGAATATGTATTGAACTATAATTGAATGAAATTTTTGAAAAGATGAGCCTGACTGAGTAGTAAAGTATCTAGTAAACATACGTATAGAATACTTGCCAATGGACTCTGTTTGAAAACTGTTAGTAAAATTGGAATACATTCTGATAGAAATTAGACTTAAATCAGCATGTTACATTGAATAAACAGAAAACTTGATATATATATATATATATATATATATATATATATATATATATATATCATATATAAATATATTAGCACTAGAAAAACAAAAGATTATATATCACATCTCTAACTGAAAGATGAGAATCCATGACTAAATGAATGATATGTGTGATCACTAAAGATTAATCAATTTTATAAGAGTAAATTGAAAAGCTTAAAGAACAAATGCAATTCAAGTAGGATAAGAAGATAAATTGTTGATTGAGAATTTTAAAAATTAAAAAAAAAATCTTTGTATCAGTTTTACTCAACTAGGATTCAGTATCTTCATTTATAAAGAGAGGATATTGAGATACATAGTCTTTCAAAGTCCTCAATTCTGAGGATGTTATTTTCTAACTTTGAGCAGCATTATATATCCTGTTAGACTGTTTATTTGTTACTTAATTTTAATGGACAGTAACACACCCCCTTTAATAAATAACTGACATATATACACATACCAACTCTTATTTTTTTTTCATTTTTTTATCTTTTTGCTGAGGCAATTGGGCTTAAGTGACTTGCTCAGGGTCACACAGCTAGGAAGTATTAAGTGTCTGCAATCACATTTGAACTCAGATCCCCCTGACTTCAGGGTCAGTGCTGTATCCACTTTACCTTGCTACCTCCCCCACTTTTATTTTCTAAAGAGATGACTGGTGAAGAAGGGAAGTTATATTTCAAAATAAAAGCTATATAAAAACACAAAATTCTCAATAAGAAAAAGAAGTTAAAGCCAAAGAAAGGACTTTGTATAGGAAAGGGAAGCAAAAAGGAGTGACTAGAGTTTCGTGAGTAGAAGAGTATATATGATCAGTCTTGGGCTTTAGGAATAGCCTTTTGACAGCTATGTGGAATCTAGTGGAAAGATACTGTAGACATGGAGACAAGATGGGAGATTTTTGTAGTATTCTTAGTAGGATATGATGAGGTTTTGTATTATACTAACTGACTTGTGAGTAACCAGAAAAACAGAAAAGCAATAAATGTTCTAGAGACAGAAATAACAATACTTGGCAAATTTTGCATATGGGATAAGGGAAATGCAGGAGTCAAGGAAAGCTCCAAGAGTGTAAACTTTGGGAGCAGGGAAGGTTAGTAGTGCTTTCTAATTAAGGTTAACAAACATCCCAAATTATGATGAAAAAATATTTTTTTAAAAACACAAACTGACTCCACTTATAACAAGGCCGTATAAAAAGTTCATTTATAAATTATTCATGTTAGACATTGTTTACATACAATTAGACATAATTATTAGATATAACTTAGATGGAGATATTAATTATTTTACAAAACAAAATTTAGATTACTTTGCTAGCCCATAAAACTTTATTTGATGTAGCTTAAGTTCTATATATTAAAAGAAAGTTGTTGAATATTATAATAATTATTTAAATATAGATATTTTAATAAGTAAAATATGGAAAGTCTTTCTGGCATTAAGTATCTACTATATCTGAGACAGTTGACTTAATTCTGGGGATAAAAAGACATTCCAACAAAACCAGTCTCTTCTCAAAGATCTCTGTCTAATGGAAGAAACAACTATATACATTTTATGGACAAATGTGTGTGTGTATGTGTGTGTGTGTGTGGGTGTGGGTGTGGGTAGAGGGAAGATATGAAGATTAAAAAGATTGGGAAAAGATTCTTATTGAGTGTAGAACTTTAGCTGATATATAAAGGAATCCAGGACAACCAGGTGGCATAGATTAGTGGAGAATGAAATGGAATATATTGAGACTTAAAAGTAAGGAAACCAACTCTTCTATTGCAATAATTCAGGAATGAGGTGATGAGGGCATGAGCAATATGGTAGTATCACAGAGTATAACACATGTAAAAGAGATGTTGTGAAGGCAGGAATAATAAGACTTGATAACTCATTGAATACAGTGGATGAAAATGAAGAATTAAATAATGACAACTAAACTATGAAAATAATTGGGAGCATGATAGTAACTTTGACTAAAAGGGAAAGTTAGTAAAAGGGAAGTTAGGAAGAGGAGATAGTTTGAGGTCAAAGAAAATGAGTTTAATTTTCATGTTGTATTTAATGTGTCTGTGAGAAACACAACTTAAAATGTTTAAGAGGCAAAGATATAAAATAAATATTTGGAGAGGAGAGGAGAGAGATGGAAAAGTAGATCTGCAAGTCATCTGTGCAAAGATGCTAATTGAAAGCCTGGGAGTTAATGAAAGTACAAGTGAAATATAGAAAGAGGAAAGAATAGAACTCAAGTCACAGCTTTGGAGGTGCCCAAATGTGTGAAATTCATGAAGAAATATTTAGATAGATAAGACATGAAAAGGAGAGAGATGTGATGAAATGCTAGAGAGAATGCCAAGAAAAGAATGATCAAAGAAGTTAAGAAAGTTAAAGACAAAAATTGAGGAAAGATCTTTAGATTTGGCAATTAGAAGATCAATAGTAACTTTTGGCATAGGGTATCAGTTGAATTATTGACATTCATCAGACAAGAATCAGAAATTGGG
This sequence comes from Sminthopsis crassicaudata, assembly GCF_048593235.1. Taxonomy (NCBI): domain Eukaryota; kingdom Metazoa; phylum Chordata; class Mammalia; order Dasyuromorphia; family Dasyuridae; genus Sminthopsis; species Sminthopsis crassicaudata. Next base: position 82,097,409 of record NC_133618.1, on the reverse strand, counting down.
AAAGAAGGGAGAAGAAAGGCAGTGGAAATTAGAGGGACTATCAATACATATGTAAGTCCCTTATTATTAAGAGTTGAAGAGGAGAGAATGACTGAGAAAAGACACTTCACTAAATGAGAAAAGGAGAGGGTTTTGGAGTTCTATAGATTACAACTACAGAATCTTGCTTAAATGACAAATAGATATTCTATGAATCTCAAAATGAGAAAGGTGACAGAGTTATGGTGGTCAAAAGAAAACTTAGAAGTGGAAATAATGAGGAAGTAGTAATCTAACTCCCCTACGGAAAATTGAAGGTAGACCTAAGAATAACAGGGAAAGCTGTTCCCTGACAGACTATGGAAGGATAAAGTAGACTAGCACCCTTAGTGGACGAAAGGAAATTCACATCAAAAATTTTAAAATAAATTTCAAGAAGGGAGAAGATGTCATTTTTGTTGTTGTTGCTATTGTTTTGATTTGGGTGATATAGGTGGCCCAGCATGATAGAAAATGTAAATGAAGAGGAACAACAGATATTAATCCCAATATTTCCTCCAGGTTAAGGGCAATTTCTCTCATGACCAGGAAAGCTACTGTTTATAGGTATCATAATAGTTGCTCCTCAATTATTTTATATCTCCTAGTCTGTCCCATGTCATAAATGTCATAAATCATAAGTCCCTCCTTTAAGATCTCTTTGGGATATAATCACAATGAAGACACTGCTGGATCAAAGGGTATGCACAATTTGATAAATCTCTGGGAATAGTTCCAAATTGCTCTCCAGAATGGTTGGATCCGATCACAACTCCACTAACAATGTATCAGTGTGCCAGTTTTCCCACATCCCCTCCAACATTTGTCATTATCTTTTCCTGTCATCTTAGCCAATTTGAGAAATGTGTAGTAGTGTCTCAGAGTTGTCTTAATTTGCATTTCTCTGATACATAATGATTTAGAGCACTAGAAATGGTTTCTTTATCTGAAAATTATCTATTCATATCCAGAAAAATCTTAGAGATTGTGGCTACATCACTATATATATATATATATATATATATATATATATATATATATATATATATATATATATATATATGTGCGTGTGTGTGTATGTATATACCTATATACATATAAAATTATTATACATATACACATATATTCATACATAAAATATATTTGGTGAATTTATTTTTCCAAAATTTTTTTCTTATCCCTTAAATTGAGTTTAGAGTTGGTAGGAACCTCAATGTCAACTTTCCCCCTTAGCTTTCAATTTATAAACCCAGAAATTGAGAGGCTAAAATTATTCGTCAGTTTTTAAATAGGCACTAAGTAGCTGCACCAAAATTTGACTTAGGTTCTCTGACTCCCTACCCATTTCTTTTTTTTTTTTTACTTTATCACAATGCTTCCCCCAATAAAGGTAGCTGCTGAACAAAACAAACATGCCTTAATTCCCACATGAGCACTAATGAAAAGGAAGATGGAGCTTGGATACTGAGTTGAGTTTCATAGAAAACAAAGCCTTAGGAAGGTTTACAAAGAAAAGGTTTTCTAAACTGTAAATATCTATATAATATAGAAGCTGAGACAGCATTTTCTTCCCTAATATGGGTATTACACACATAATCACATCAACAGGGAATCATTTGGTGGTAAGAGAATTATAGATATTTCTAACAAAATACTTATATCATATATAATGCATGAAAGTTATTGTTGTTTTGCCAGGAAGCCTGATTATTTCTGGGCAATATGTACATTTGAAGAGGACTTTGTAGAAGATACCTAAAACCTGATTTTTCTTACCAAATGCCACTGGGATCTCATGTGAATCAGCGTGCTGAACCTTACTTTTCTTTTTCTATTCAATGATTTAATTCAGGAAACATTTATGAAGAGCTGTATGTTTTAGACACTAAGTGTTAACAATACAAATAAGAAAAAGCAAGACAATCTCTGTCTTCAAGGTGAATCTTCTACTCAACCTACTCTTATTATTCTAGATTGTAGGAAGTGGCATCTTGGATAATTCTCTCTGACAACTGGGATTGTGATTGGGAATTCTCAGTCTGGAATTACAAATAATTCTGATAAAAAAAACAAACCTTAATTTCAATCAGAATAAGAATTACATAGAATTTTATAGATTGTTTATATATTTCCTAAGACATATCTGACAAATGGTAGTCTTAAATTCTGTTTAAGGACATGCATCTAGGCATAAGGATAGGGAGAAATGGGGAAAATGAAATTTATGTGAGATAGATTTAAAAAGTGTAGCAAGTCATATATAATTGATTTATAGTTTTATGTGTAATCTTTTATTACGTTATTTTATGGAAATGTTTCTTTTATTCCATAAATTAAAAATAAAATAAACAAAACAGTTTTTATAAAGCTTTTATTTTTAAAACATATGCATAGATAGTTTTCACTATTCACCCTTGCAAAACCTTGTGTTCCAATTTTTTTTCTTCCTGCTTTCCCCTCACTCCTTCCCCTAAATGGCAAGTAATCCAATATATGATGAACAAAAAAATTTTAAAGTACTCCCATCTGAGGCAGCCCATTCCACTTCTATGTAACTCCTTTCATTGGGAAAATTTTTCTCATATGAAAGAAGCCTGTGATAATATTTCTTTGCATAGTCTAGTTCTAATTGATCTTTCATTTTCCCTCCGATTCCTTATCTAAACTGATTCAGGTAAATTGCACAGAGGACCTAAGAATATGTCTGATGATTTGAATAATTACATCCAATAAATCAGAATAATAAACTGAGAAATAGTTGATGTATCTTTTCAAGATCTAGGTAAGTAGGGAATAATTCTTTAAGGAAAAATGATGATAAATCCTAATGTAAAGAAGAAAAGAATATCAGATGTTTTGTGAATTTGCTATCATGCTACATAGAAGTAGAGTATCAGGGACACTAGTAGAAGGCTATAATCATTCTTGCTTAACACCCTTTTGTTGAATCTTTGGTCTGTAGCATTGTTGTTGGCATTGGGTACTTATCTTTGTTTAGTAAAGAAACCTAATGATATCCATGGCCTCAAATTTAGGGACAAACCGTTTCATCAATATTTTTACTTCTAAGAAAATATGTTCTTATATGTGACTATATTTGGGTTTTTCTTGGCAAAGATACTAGAATGGTTTGTCAATTCCTTCTCCATAGATGCTTTCTGTAGATGAGGCACTGAGGCAAATAGGATTAATTGCCTTCCCCAGAGTCTCATAAAAAGTAAGTGTCTGAAATCCGAAGTGATCTAAAAATGATTAACACAAACATTTTGAAAGTAGCAAGATTAAAGGAAGATACAGAATAAAGATAGCAGGTGTTTGTGCACCTTTCCTCTAATCCATTGGATATAAATGAAAAACCTTCACTGGCCTTGTCCTCAAGAACCCTTCAACTTCAATATTCACTGATAAAAAAAAAGATAATAGTCACCATGAAATTAGTAGTATCAGTTACAATTTTTCCAGAAGTCAAGGGAATTTGGTCTCTGTTCCTTGGTTGCAAGAATGGAAAGAACAGATAAATTTCTGACTTTTTATTATTATTATTTTAGAGGAGAGAGAATGTCACATAGGATGAGGAGGTATGGATGGAGTGATATAATCTTTAAACTTTCACATTGTGGTTGAGGAATGCATCTTTCTACCACTCACATGTTTTCACAACTTTGGTGTCATCTTGACGTTTTCCCTAGGTCTATATCCAGATATCTATCCACTTGACAGATATCTGTTTTCTACCACATGTCTCATGTCTATTCCTTACTCTCTATTACTCAGTGACTAGTTTAATCTTCATCTAGTTCACCCCCTTCCCCCATCATTTCTTGACTACACCATGGTGGGAGTCTCCTAAGAGGTCTCCTTGGATTATGCATTTCCCCTTTCCATGTCATTTCCTATTCTATAAATTCCAGTGGTTCTCTATTTACAGGGGTTATTATTTTGATATCTATGAACTATAAAACATATTGTGAATATTTAATTTATTTTGTAATCCTATGTATTTTATTTTTTACATTTAAAAATATTCTTCTGATTAGGTATCTATAATATGGTTCACCAAAGCTCCAAAGGTGTCTGTGACATAAAAATGTAAAGAACTTCTGCAAATATTTACTCCAAAATATTTTTTAATCTTTATATCATGAAGAAGATGTTTTCCTTTTGGCTTAAAATGAACATATTTGATAATATATATGTCCATGTATCTCAATAAATCAATAAAATGAATGAATAAATAATATGTTGGTGGTGAAAATAGAGACAGTTGAATGAATGAGTGCATATAAATTTGAGGCTGCTGCTCTATATTTTGTAACTGTTAGAATTGTTTGAAAAAAAAAAAAAGGTTTGGAATCATTACCACAAGCTGCCTCTAATTCTTGCACCAAGTATTTAGAGAGTGGTGGGACTCCTAATAAATGAGAGAAGACAATAATAATAACGAAAATAGTCAATGAAGAAAACAAATAAATAATGTTCCTAGCCTTGCATGGCAGGAAGCATTAAATGCCAGTTGAGAATTGGGAAGTAATTATCTAAAGAAAGTCACCACCAGAGGATGATAGAGGACATCATTGCAATACACACTCTCCAGATGCAGAAACTAGGAACTGCCATAGTGCTAAAATTTTACAGATTCCTATGGGAAAAAAGGACCAACTTCTTAAGCATGGCCTTCCACCAGGAAAATAAATAAACAAAATGAGATTAAATTTTATTTCTCCCTATATAATATTAAATTGTTCATCAGTAGTAATATGTGTCCTTTAGCACATTTTTTGTGTCTTCCTTTCTACCTTCATTTGTATTGAAAGGAATCAAGGGTAAGGAAAAGATGGAAGAAAAATTTGGAACTCAAAATTTTATAAGAATGAATATTTAAAACTACATAAATATATATGTGTATATATATGTATATATATATGTGTATACACACACACACACACACACACACACACACACATATATATATATATATATATATATATATAAAACTTCTAAAAATGAGTAATTCTGCTATTAATCAGAAAAAAATAAATAAAGTTTTAAAAACGAATCACAAATCTTTTAAAAATGGCATTTGCTTGAGAGGCCAGATGTAAAAGGGGTAGGATAGGATGAAGACTTGAACAGCATGAGAAATTCTTTAGTGTCAAATGAATATGGTAGTCATGGAAATAAAATAACTATATATAAAACTATATATAACTATAATGTAACTATATATATACATATATGTATATAAAATTATATTTAACTATACATATAAGTATGTATAACTATATATGCAAAATTACATAGATATATACATAATTCAATATATAATATTTTATATATGCAAACATACATATATGTATGTATCTATCTCTCTATATATACACACACAGAAATGTGTATATATAAATGTGACAATGCAATAATCTTATTACTATAACAGTTTTCTGATATCTGTGTAATTGAGATCTATACAAAGGAATGCTTTGGTTTGTATCTATTTGATCATTTTGGTATGAAGAGATCTTGTTAACTATGTTAATGGCACAAGCATTTACAAGATTTAGAGCTGGAGGATTATAGGTGATTCTGTTTAATTCACACAGAATTAAAAACCAACACCAAGAGTCAAACAAAGCCCATAGAACAATTTTCTTTTTTCCTTCATTTCTTTCCTTCTTCCTTCGTTTCTTTCTTTCTTCCTGCATTTCTTTCTTTCTTCCTGCATTTCTTTCTTTCTTTTTCTTTCTTTCTTTCTTTCTTTCTTTCTTTCTTTCTTTCTTTCTTTCTTTCTTTCTTTTTCTTTCTTTCTTTCTTTCTTTCTTTCTTTCTTTCTTTCTTTCTTTCTTTCTTTCTTTCTTTCTTTCTTTCTTTCTTTCTTTCTTTTTCTTTCTCTCTCTCATTTTTCTTTCTCTCTCCCTTCCTTCCTGCATTTCTTTCTTCCTTCCTGCATTTCTTTCTTCCTGCATTTCTTTCTTTCTTTCTTTATTTCTTTCTTTCTTTCTTTCTTTCTTTCTTTCTTTCTTTCTTTCTTTCTTTCTTCCTTCCTTCCTTCCTTCCTTCCTTCCTTCCTTCCTTCCTTCCTTCCTTCCTTCCTTCCTTCCTTCCTTTCTTTCTTTCTTTCTTTCTTTCTTTCTTTCTTTCTTTCTTTCTTTCTTTCTTTCTTTCTTTCTTTCTTTCTTTCTTTCTTTCTTTCTTTCTTCCTGCATTTCTTTCTTTCTTCCTTTGTTTCTTCCTTCCTTTCTTTGTTTCTTCCTTCCTTCATTTTTTTCTTTCTTCCTTCCCTCCTTCCTTCCTTCCTTCCTTCCTTGTTTTCCTTCTTTCTTTCTCTCTTTCTTTCTTTCTTTCTCTCTCTCATTTTTCTTTCTCTCTCCCTTTCTTCCTTCATTTCTTTCTTCCTTCATTTCTTTTTTATTACTTCATTTCTTTCTTCCTTCCTGCATTTCTTTCTTTCTTCTTTTGTTTCTTTCTTCTTTGTTTCTTCGTTTGTTTGCTTCTTTCTTCCTTCCTTTTTTTTTTTTTTTTTTTTTTTTTTTTTTACTACTTCATACTATTAGAAAGCCACTAAGTAGATTTCTGTCTTTTGAATTTGAAATGCTGTAACCTTACTGGGATTGAGTGGAAACGTTTCCTTTAATTTATTCCCCTATGCAAAAGTATGAGAAAATCTCTTCTTTAAAGGAAAATAAAAATGCATTTGAAGGCTTAGAGAGATAATTTAAACTGCAATTAAGAGTGAATTAAATTACTTCTATTATAATTTTCATTTCTATTATATTCACCATAACACAAAGATTACTGTTCTGGACAGAGAAAATTATTTTTCAGATTTTCCAAAGAAAAACGTCATAAATTAAATAATTTAGACCCTTAATGCCTTGACATATCTCAACATAAGGGTTCAAACCAATTAAGCTAAATAAACAATAATTTAAGTACCTAAAATTATCAAAGGACTTCTATGAGAAGACAATAAAAATGAAACAATTTTTGCCTCAAGAAGATTCTATTCTATTAAGGAGAGAAATGTAACTACCATAGTCAATGTAATGAAAAGAATCACAAAGAAATAGCAGAGTGGCATGAAATGAAAGTTTTATACAGAAGTACAAATCATGATTTCAGGTTTTACATAAATGGCTGTGGTTTACTGATTAGTCTATATAAAATATTTAACACTCTACAAACAAATGAGTCATATTAACCATTTTACCTTCAAAATCCATGTCTCCTGCTAATTTGGATTTATTAGCAAAGGAATGTTGAAATTATGTTTTTTCCCCTTATGTAAACCAGGGAAAACTTATGAGACAAAGATCATCAAACATATAAATCTCTTCTTAGAATAAATTTTCTTATGAATGTATTAAGGAGAATAACATATTAAATGTCAACATATCCAGATCTTATGTGAGTTTCTCATCCTTTTAAAACTCTTAGCTAAACCAAATTAAAAAGAAAAATCTACTGCCTTTTCCACTTCCACTTTATTTCTTTATTTTTCTTGATGTGGAGGCATAGGATTGTTTTATTGATCTTTCCTCTCTCCATTTATCACATCCACCTGCAACAGGGTACACATCTATGAGACAATGTGTGTGCATAAGCTGATAAAGGAGAAAGATAGACAGGAAATATACTTACTTAATCTCATGTAGTTTCATCTTTATAGCTCCACTATTAGAGATAAAGAGATAAAACTGTGACTTCTTTTAAGCAGACAGAGCAGAACCAGGGCAATTGACCAAAATAACTGAAAGTGGATTTGTGAAATATTTTCTTATTTTCACCAATCTAAAAAAAGGAAGTAATTTCATCTTTAACTAGAGCTAGAGACAAAGCAAATAAAATGATACAAACATTAAAAGGCACATCAAATCTGCGAAAAAAATGTAAATATAAATATTGCTGGCATGGAACAATAAACAAGGCAAAGTATTCACAAAAGAATTGTGATTTGGGGAAAGTATACAATGTATTACTTTCAATAATTTAATCTTTTCCTCTCCTTTTTCTTTTTTGTAGGAATTCTGAAGAATTATCAAAATAAGATTACTCTGGGATCCATAGAGCTGATAATAAGTCATTTTATTCAGGAAAGCAATGAGTATATTTGTGTATATAAACCTATGTATGCATATATACACATGTACATAGAAATGATTAGTTAATTAAATTTAGATTACATATACACACATATTTATATATAACAAATAACGATGCTTATATATTTGTGTATATAAATCAATATATTATATGATATATTGATGTTTTATATCACAACTATAAGAAATTTATGATTCTCTATTGCAATATATTGATATATTTGTGATTATAAACTTTCATAAAGATCTGTTAAATGCTATGTTAAATCATTTGTGAGACCTGAGAATAGAAAGAAGTGATGATAGAAAATATTTGCTATTTATTGTCTTGTCATTTGAAAGTAACTTTTTAAAAAAATCATTCTCAACTTTCTCTTGCTATCTAAACCAATGAGTACTGAGCTCACCTATAAGCTACAGCAATCTAGTAAAAGTTCCTGATATTTTGGATTATTATTATGTATCTCATTTTCTTTTGAGGAAATTTATTTTTGAGTATTTTATTCAAAGGGAAATAATATGCTGTTGATCATTTTGATTTTTGCTCTTAACACCATTCTACAATATAATCTAAATGTAAGTCTTTTTATACATATATGCAATTATATGTATTATGTACATTGAATTAGAAAGAAAATTGTGTCATTGTCTTCTCCCCATTCTCTCCTCAACCCCTCTGTCTTCTATCTTTATTAAGGAAACAAAGACATAAAATGATAATTCATAGACTTAAACTTCACAATTCTCTAAATCAATGTTTTTGTATGTATATAATATTGCCATCTGTGTATGCATGAATATAAACATGCATGCATATACAAACATACACTTAAGGTGTTTAGATATACATGTATATAATGGAATCATTTTTTGGTGCTTTGTAATTTTAATTCTTTTGAGATTAATATACTTAATGACTTGCAGCAATATAGCATTTAAAGCATATAAATGTGAAAAATTAGTCTTTGATTATTAATATCAAGTAAGACATAAAAATAATTATGTACCTGCAAAAATATTTGCTACTTTCAACTAAGATATTTAATGTTTCAAAATGAAGATCCAGTTCCATCAATACATGGTGAGGATATTTGGGATATTCTTTTTGCTTTGAGGATTGCAGTTGGGTAATGGACCAGACTGTGTCTTAATTCATAATCTTTTTTTTTTTTTTTTTTTGTGATATCAAGTGGAATTGTAAGGATTATACATATTGACACAGCAATAAAAATATAGTTTTTAATTGGTTGTTTGCTATTTACATTGATATGTAATGACAGCATATGCCTAATTCTCAGCATAGGATGGGATTTATCACAATTGTGCATATTTCATTTTGCAATCAAGACATCCCATAGAGAGCTCAGCTAACACCTGTGTCTAGGTCTCATTAAGTAATCCTCTACTGATTGGGTCATTGAATCTCAAGGGATAATTCTCAGCTATTCATATCCATGGTTCAGTATCCAACTGAAAGGTGCTGGGGCTCTGAGAATCTGAATCATAGACATATACTCCAGAGGGAATAAGAAAAATAAATTGAAACAAAACCCCCCATAAATCTAAATATATGAAATTATACTTAAAATTGCATTTTAAAAAAGTATTAGAAGTCTTTTTATGATGAGTAAGTTGATTTAGGAGAAAAATGTGTTAGTTTTCAATATAAAGCACACCAGACACAAAAATCAAGCATCCTTTGATATTGTCATATGATCTTAATGTCTCAGTTCTTTATTTTTAAATTGAAGGGATTGAATTAGATAGTCTATTTGTTCTTTTAGCTCAAATTTGTGATTCCATTATATTCAAAAAGTTATTTGGTAAGTAAAGAAATATAACAAAGAAAGTTAGATGTTCTATTTGGACAAAGTTACCACTTAATCTTAAAAAAAAAATGTATAGAATCAGAATGTACTATCTCTTGTAAATAATGACATATGAACATAAGCCATTGTGTTTTTGTTCTGATGACCATTTCAGTCATTGATAATTATTTTTTTAAACCCCAAGCAGTACTTCCTTCACTGTTTTGTTATCATAATATTCTTGTACATTTACTGTATGTGATCTTGGGTGAATCATTTGATCTTTCTAGGCCTATATTTCCTCACCCATAAAATGAATTTTGCTTCATAAAAGTGATTAAAACAATTCAGAACTAATTGTATATGATTTTTAAAAGTTATCATTTTTTCATATTTTAGGAGCCCAGGCTATAACTTTACAAGCACACAATTACAACTTTGTTGGAAATGTAAGACTTTCCCAGTAACCCTTTTATGTAATCTTTTTTTTTTTTTTTTTTTTTTTTTTTGGTGAGCATTTTTCTGGTATAGTGGTGCCATCTTTTACTAAACTGACAAGATCTCTTTCTAAATGTTCATTATCCTCCATCTTCACTTTGACTATCTTCATTTTTCCTCTTCTTTGAGTTCCTTTAGGAGCTATTCTTTAAATCAGGCAATTTTATTTTCTGATGAAAACATTCTATGATTTTTTATTAATTTATACACGCACTCATCTCATTCCCTCCATATAATTCCACTAGAGTATCTTGCTTTATCAAAGACATCCATTGCCATTTCTATCATCATGACAAGGTAGCTAAAAGAAATATTCCTTTCCTTATTTCATATAGCAAAAACAATGTTATTACATTGAACCCATAGCCAGTTTCAGTTAGCTTCTTAAAAATAAATACCCTTTTCATTTTTGACTATATCCCTTCTCTAAATGGAATCCTAGTAGTTGGGTTGTTTTTTTTCCCTTCCCAGAATGGGAAGAGCTAAGGACTGAAAACCTTCAAATATTATGAGGAAGAAACATATGTAAAAAATTGGTTTCAAAGGCTTGACTACAGTATCATCATCATCATCATCATCATCATTTCCCCTTAAATGAAACATAATATTTTAAAAATTTCTAAAGGGTAATAATAATAGCTAATATTTATATAGCATCCACTTTGTGCAAAACACTGTGTTAATCTCTTTATAATTATTATCTCATTTTCTCTTCAATATATTGTGGGAGGTCATGGTTATTATTATTATTATTATTAAAATAAGGAATCTGAAGCAATGAGGTTAAGTGACTTGTTCAAGATGGCACAACAAGGGTTTGATGTCAGAATTGATCTAAGTTTCTTCCTGACTTTACACCCAAACCTCTATCCATTGTACCATATAGATGCTCAAAATGTTTATTAGGCATATGGTAAATTACAATGTCTGGATTTCAGCTGAAAGGTAGTTCATGTGGTCTAGTCACTAGTGGATAACATGGGTAAATATATGGGTCTTTTTCCTACCGCTAACATATACTTATGCTGTCACTAGATAAGTCACATAACTTCTCAGTGCTCACTAAATTGAAGAAAAGTTGTCTATGATTTCTTTGGGACCTTTCGCACAGATAGTAACCTATAAGACTAAATCAGATGTCTGAACAACTGTAGCAACAAATAGAGTAAAGGTGGCAAAAAAGTAACTTATTTCATAAAACTGTGGCAGTATGGTAGAGTAGAATGAATATTTTGTTTTTAGGTTGAAAAGATCTGGATTAAAATAACTATTCCATAAATGAATTTTTTTAAATTGCATTTCCTATTTTTCATTATTATTTTTTTAAAATTTTCAAAACATACACATGTATAATTTTCAACATTCACCCTTGCAAAAACTTGTGTTCTAAATATTTTGCTCCTTTTCCCTTCTCCTAAAGGGCAAGTAATCCAATTTGTGTTAAACATGTGCAATTCTTCTGTACATATTTCCATAATTATCATGCTGCTCAAGAAAAATCAGATCAAAAAGGGAAAAACTGAGAAAAAACAAAACACAAGCAAGCAACAACAAAAACACTGAAAATACTATATTGTGATCTGTAAAATTCTTGAATTGTGAGGGACTGGTCACTGCTCAATTATAATCCTTCTCTGGGAGGAGATCTGAAAAATATTTTCCTCTGTGCTCAGGTTTCTTGGGAGCTCTGAATTTCCTCCAACTCTTGTCCTTCCTCAAATCAGACTGGTCTCCTTTCAGCCTGCCTGGCGTCAAAACTTTATCCCAGAGTCGATTCTCTCAGACTCAATGCTGCCCTTCTTTTATCCTCCCAGAGAATAGGCATGTGAGAACTCAATGGGGAATGGGGAAATACTTCCACCAATGAACTTGCTCCTCTTAGAATTCCTAAGGTGTAAACTCCCTTTAAAGGCCCAAACCAAAGGTCTGAGCCAGAGAACTGTCAAGTCAACATGAGTTCTCACCTTGTCACTGTCCAGACAACCTGAGTTCTCATCTTGTAATCCTAACAGTGATCCACATTCAGTCTACAGAGTCCTCTCTCTGAGTTAACTTGGTTCTTCTCATCACAAGACTATTGGAACTGGCCTGAATCATGTCATTGTTGAAGATAGCCATGCCATTAGAATTGATCATTGTAAAATCTTTCTCTTGCAATGTATAATGATCTCCTGGTTCTGCTCATTTCACTTAGTATCAGTTGATGTAAGTCTCCTCTCTGAAATCACTCTGCTGATCTTTTTTTATAGAATAATAATATTCCAGAATATTCATATACAGTAACTTATTCAGCCATTATCCAACTGATGGGCATCCACTCAGTTTCCAATTTCTTGCCACTACAAAAAGAGCTCCTATAAACATTTTTGCACGTGTGGGTCCTTTTCCCTCCTTATGACCCAGTATAGACACTACTATAAAAGTTTGATAGCCCTGTGAGCATAGTTCCAAATTGCTGGTTGGAATGATTGGATCAGTTCACAACTCCACCAACAATGTATTAGTGTCCCAGTTTTCCCACATCCTCTCCAACATTTGTCATTATCTTTTCTAGTCATATAAGCCAAAGTAAGAGGTGTGTTGTGGTACCTCAGAGTTGTCTTAATTTGCATTTCTCTGATCCATAGAGATTTAGAGCAACTTTTCATATGACTAGAAATGATTTTGATTTCTTCATCTGAAAACCGTTCATATCCTTTCACCATTTATCTATTGAACAATGGCTTGAAATTTTATAAATTTGAATCAATTCTCTATATATTTTAGAAATGATGCCTTTATCAGAATCCTTGAATGTAGATTTTTTCCTAGTTTATTGCTTCCCTTCTATTCTAATCAACATTAATTTTGTTTGTACAAAAACTTTTTAACTTAATATAATCAAAATTATCCATTTTGCATTCTATAATGTAGAGGACCGCAGATATTAGGGAACTCAAAGTATACTTGAAGCAAAGATACTTACAGCAGGGTGTTAACTCAGTGTGATTAATGAGATGATGGTTCTCTAGTTCACATATTTAGTACTTAGTATGGTGATGTAATGGTTCTACAGTTGGCACATGCTCAGTGTACTGTAGTGATATAATTGTACTAAGGTATATTCAAACTGAGAGGACTTGAAGTGAGGAGACTGCAGAGACTCTAATGAGAGTGAGCTCAAGCTCAGACACAGATGAGGATTCAGATACAGAGGGGACACAGAAGACAAGGACAGAAACAGAGATCCTCTAGAAAGCTAGTCCAGACATTAAACTATAATATACTCCAGGTCTTCTTTGGCCAAAAAGTCTTTCCTTCTCCACAGATATGAGAGGTAGTCTACCCTTTCTTCTTCTAATTTGTTTATAATATTACTTTTTATATCTAAATAATGAAAAGTTCCCATCATTTAGGAAATAGGTTACATATCCATAATGCCTATTACAAAGGAAAATTTAAATGCTGAGGAAATTTCAGCAATTATGATTATATTTTATTTCCTCAAATAAGATATTGTCCTCTGCCCAGAAGCCGTTACATGCTTCTCTCCTTACTCATCTGAATTTTGACATAGTGAAAGAAAAAATAAGAAAAACGAATAAGAAAAGTTGATACCCATCTCATTCCATATTGAGGAAAATTGGAAGACATTTCTCAAAGTCACAGCATTGAAATAGAATGACAGGTTGGGAATTACAAACATTGCCAGTAAACTATCATGCCATTCCAGAAACCTCATGGGCAAAGTTATTCTCTTTAAAATTCCATACAGGTGCTAAATGTAGATTGCAACAGTTTTGACAAGTGAGTAGGAGAGCTTGTCAATCACAGGATAAGAAGCATCAAGTCAAAATAGCAATTCCATAGGGAACCAATCCAAAACACCTGCTATCAAAGCCAGAGGAAAACAGATGTAGTATAACAAGAGGCTGTAGGAAAGAGATGAGAACAGAACAGTCTCTAAGACTTAGACAGCAAAACCAAATCACTGGTGATCTAGTTTGCATCCTAACCTCAGAGTCTCCCTCTGCTGTACTTCTTTCTAATTACAAAAAATAAGATCTCCTTTCTTTCAGTGAAATAGTTCTGAAATTAAAATGAACATGTTGACTCAATGATTTCTATTGCCAGTGCTAAAATTTCCTGGTTCTTTTAGATTGTAACTTTCTTTCTGCCCAAAAGTTGAGTTTAACAGGCAGATCCACCATGTCAATTCAACATATGTAAATAAATATTTATAGAAAAACAATGGGTAGGACACTGGACACTGTTATGGGCATTGGGAATACAAAGATAAAAATCAAAGCAGCACCTGCCTTCCAGGAATTACATTATATTTTAATAAATTTCCACAAATATGTAGATATGATATAATTCTAGAAAGCAAAAATTTAAACTCTGAAAATTATTTAGATAATATTTATAGGGGATGGGGAGGAGTAGTTTGTTCTTTCTTTTGATTATTATTTTTCAATTGCCTTTCCTAGGTTATCATCTTTACCCTGTCCGTTTTCCCCAATGCTTTTCTCTGCTCTTCTTTACTTTACATCATCTTTTTCAATCTTTGTAATTATATTCTAAAATTTAGATGAATATTTCAATGCAGATAAATCTCTAATCAATATACCCGGCTCAAATCTCTCCACTAAAATATATTCTCATATTGAACAACTGGGACATAGCTACCTAGATCTGAATAGCCATCTCAAACTCAGCATTTCCAAAAAAAAGAATTCAGCATATTTCTCCACAAATCTATCCTTTTGCCCCAGATTCATTATGATGACACACCAACCTTGATTCTTTTTTCAGTCTGCTATTAAGTCTTATCAATTTTGTCTCCACTACAACACTTACGTTTTCAGCCCTCTAGTATCTCTCCCAGTCTTTATATTAGTTTCAGCCCCCATTAACCCTCATTTAAGCTGTAAAAAGAGTCTAATTGTCACTGTCTCTATGTATTGCTTTCCAACCCATCTTTCCCACAGCTACAAATCACAAATATCATAATGTCTCACCTCACATAAATTATTTTAATAACTCCCTATTAAATATAGGAAACTATAAATTCGCCCACCTTTCATTTAAAGTCTTCTTCAGGCTCTCTCACACAAGTATATCCCATCTTATTTCATATTATATCCTTTTTCAAATTGCATTACAGCAAAAATGAACTATAAGTTATTTTCCATACCCTCAATCCATCTTTGCTTTCAATAGTTTTATTCAAATAATTTCCCTCTACTTAGAATACATTCCCTTCTGCGTTTTGCCTTTTAGAATTCCCAATCATCTTCAAAGTATAAATCAGTTGTTATGTCCTACAGGAATCCTTTCTCACTATAACCAGTTATCTGTACCTCCTTTATCTTAAAATTACTTTGTTACTGTTTAGATGATTCATATCTACTTGTGCTTTTGTATACTCTAGTAATCTTTTTGAGGACAGGGATTCCTTCCTTATTTTTTTTTTGTATTTCTATTCATAATTTCATAGTTAAATATGGAAGATTCCAAAGAACTATTTATTAAATTGAACTGAGAACTGAGTTGAATGAAGATAAGGATTTTGATGAAGAAAACTGAGTAGGAAATTCATCCAAAATATTGTTTGGCTTATGAAAATGAACAAAAATCAATCAGTAATTCAATCAATAAGTATGTATGAAGTACCTTCTAGGTACTATACTATACTCAGGATACAAAAAAAATCTTTCCAGAGCTCACAATTTCTAGTCTAATTTAGTTGAAACATAGTGTAAAATGCCCTGATAAGTGGAGAATCTTGAATGTCAGGATGACAGTTTATAATTTAGGCTCAAGACAATAAAGATAATAGTAACACCAATGCCTTAGGTTGATGTAATGATTTAAGGCTTACAGAGAGCTTTCATGTATTTTCCCATTTGATCCTCCCTACCAACAAATTAAGTAGGTCATACTATCAACACCATTTATCAAATGAGGTATCTGAGGCTGCGAAATCTTATGTGATATACCTAAGATCAAAGGTAATTAGCTTTTGAGGCAAAATGAAAACTTTCTTTCTCTAAGTTTATTTTCCCTAAGTTCAGTAGCTTCTATATTTCCTAACATTTGTTTCTATTATTCCATTATTACTCATTATAATATTATTAGCTAATCATATTAAAAACTATTAATCCTGACAGAACCTTTAAATAATTGTTTGCTGGTGAGTGAAATGATTATGCATGTTTTTATAGTATGAAGATTGGAAAGGTAAAAGAATGACTACTTATGATTAGGGGAGGATTTATAAATTTATGAATTATTAATCAGGATGGTCTTTTTTCCATTTTGAGGTCTAATTCACAAGGAACTTGAATATATTCCAATGAATAAATTTGCATTTCCTTGAAACAGCTAAGAATCTGAGAGACTTTTTCCAGAAACATAGGAAACTCAGAAGCTATTAAGTCAAGTCCTTGCCTGAAAAAAAGAGTCCCTTTGAAAATATACCCAAGGAAAAAGTCATGCAGCCTTTATTTAATGACTTTCAGTAAAAGGAAATCCAATATGTAGTCAGATAGTGCATGACAATAATTTTACATAACACAAATCATAAGAATTTAAGTATAAATGCCTCTATGAAACATTCAACCATACTTCTAATTCTGCCCTTTGGGTCAATCAAAACAAGTGTCCATGAGAGTTTTCTTCAATGATGATCTTAAGATAAATGAAGACAACTACATGTTTTCCCTAAGTATTTTCTCTTCTTTAGGTAAAACATTTTCTTTTCCTTCAAAGGATTATAAGCAAATATCTTGTCCATAAGTAAGCATTTAATTAATGCTTTTTTCATTCATTCATTCATTTGTTATATGGAATGATCTTCAGAACTTTCACAATTCACACTGCTTTCCTTTGAATATCCTCTCTTGTTTTAATGACCTTCTTAAAATGTGCATATACTGAAGGCCTTACTCCAGATATAGTCTCAATATGTCACAGTATATCATACTACCAATTCTCTATTTCTAAACACAACCACTATTTTGGTAAATAGAATCTACATGGATTTTGGAGTGACAGAATCCACAAATATTTGGAGAGTAACAAATTTCCAACAGAAGATATTTTGGAAGAACTTCAGGAAAGATGTTTCAATCAGTCAGGGAGGGGGTGAGAGGGGTGAGAGTAGACAGCCCAACACAAGCATAGTACAGAAAAGTCCAAGGCAGAGAGACCTCTGTGCACTGGGGAATCGACAGGGAGGTTCTTAGCCTAAATACAGCAACATTGCTGGCCTGGTTCAGAAGTCAGTGAATTACCAGACTAACTGTAAGATCTCAGAAGGGAAATAGGAAGCTCCTGAACTCTAGCCTAATAAGCAGTATTAGCAGTACTTGACCATGCCCACATTTAAAGCAGAGTTATACATAAAGAGGAAAGGTAAAACAATCTATTATGCTTCAACTGAAGTAAAAAAAAAAAAAAAAAAAAAAAAAGCAGGATAATTATCCTGATCTCAGAACAATCAAAAGCAAAAATAGATCTAATTAAAGAGATAAGGAAGAAAACTATATCTTGCTAAAGGGAACTTTGGATAATGAAGTAATAGCAACACAAAATGCATCAAGTAATATAGCATCCAAATTCCTAGAGGAGAAGTTAAGAGAGCTACAAGAAGAAATAGACAACAAAACTATTCTAGGGAGGAATCACAACCTGCTCTATCAGAAGTAAACAAATTGGACCACAACAAAAGAATGAGATTTAGGAGGTAAATAGAATGTTAGAAAAGATAGGTATGACAGACCTTTGGAGAAAATTAAATGGAGACAGAAAGGAATATACATTTTTCCCATGGTACATGGGATGTATATAAAAATTGGCCATGTATTAGGACATGAACATCTCAAAATCAAATGCAGAAAGGCAGAAATAGGAAAGGAATTTTTTCAGATCATGATACAATAAAAATCACATGTAACAAAAGACCAGGAAAAAATAAACTAAAAATTAAAATGGTGGTGGGTGAAACAACAAATCTCATACATAACTGATAATTTCATTCAAGAAATGGCAATAATGAGGCAAAATACCAAAATTTATGGTATTCAGCCAAAGCAGTTCTTAGGTGAATTTTTATATCCCTAGATGCTTACTTGTATATCATAGAGAAAGAAAAGATCTGGGCATGCAACTAAAAAAGCTAGAAAAAAAGAACAAATTTAAAACCCCCAATTAAATACCAAATTTGAAATTCTGAAAACAAAAGAAGAAATTAATACAATTGAAAGTAGGAAAACTTGAACTAATAAAACAATTAATTTTATGAAAAAAATAAAATATATAAAACTAGCTACTTTGATTACACAAAGGAAACAAGAAAATCAAATTACTAGTGTCAGAAATGAAAAGAGTGAACTTTAATCAGTGAAGAGAAAATTAGGGGAATAATAAGATAATCTCAGTGAAAAGAATGACTTCCTACAAAAATAGAGATTGCCCAGATTAACAGAGGAGGGAATAAATTACCTAATGCATCCCATTTTAGAAAAATAAATTGAACAGCCTATTAATCAGTTCCCTAAGATAAATCTCCAGAGTCAGATTGATTTACAAATGAATTCTACCAAATGTTTAAAGAACAATTAATTCTAATAGGAGGCAAACTATTTAGGAAAATAGGGAAAGAGTCCCACTAAATTCATTTTATGTCACAGATATGGTGCTGATACCTAAACCAGGTAGGGTCAAAACAGAGAAAGAAAATTATAGACCAATTTTCCTAATGAAAAAATCTTAAATAAAGCACAAGCAAAGAGATTATAGCAAATTTTCATCAGGATATCACATGACCAAAAAGGAGTTATACCAAGAATGCAGGGCTGGTTCAAAATATGATTATCTCAATATATGCAGAAAAAGCCTTTGAAAAAATCCAATACCCATTCTTTTTAAAAACAGTGGAGAGCACAGGAATAAATAGTGTTTTCCTTAAAATTATTGGTAGCATCTATTAAAACTCATTAGCAAGCATCATATCCAATGGGGATAAACTAGGATCATTCCCAGTAAGATCAGTGATGAAACAAGATTGCCCGCTATCACCATTACTATTCAATATTGTATTATAAATGTTAGCTTTGGTGATGAGAAGAAAAAGAGATTAAAGAAATTAGAGTAAGTAATGAGGAAACACAATTATTGTTCTTTATATTTAAAGAATCCTAGAGAACCAACAAAAAACTACTAAAAACAATTAACAACTTTACAAAGTTGCAGAATAAAAAATAAATTCACATAAATCATCAGCCTTGTATATGTTACCGAAAGAGTTCATCTGTAAGAGACACAAAAAGAAATTCCACTTAAAATAATTGTAGATAATATAAAATATTTGGGAGTCTACCTGTCAAGACAAAGTCAGGAACTATATGAATACAATTACAAAACACTTTCCAATTTGAAAAATATTAATTGCTCATGTGTAGGCTGAAGAAATATAATAAAAATGACAATTCTACCTCAATTAATCTACTTATTCAGTGTTATACCAATGAAAACAACAAATTGCTTTACAGAACTAGGAAAAATAATAACAAAGTTCATATAGAAGAACAAAAGGTCAAGAATTTCAAATTGAATTAATGAAAAATGCAAATGAAGCTGTACTAAACCTAAAAGTATATTGTAAAGCAGCAGTCATCAAAACCATTTCCTACTGTCTAAGAAATAGAATAATTGATTAGTGAAGTAAGGTAAATCCAAAAGATACAATAGTCAGTGACTAGAGTAATTTAGTGTTCGATAAACCCAAAGACTCTAGCTTCTGGGAAAAGATCTCACTATTTGACAAAAAGTGCTTACAAATTAGAAAATACTATGTCAGTTTTGCAGTATTCAACCTTGCAAAACACTGTGTTCCAAACCAACACCTAACACTCTATACCAAGATAGGGTAAAAAGTGGGTTCATGATTTAGATATAAAGGGTAACATAAGCAAATTAGGAGAACAAAGAATAGACTTCTTTTCAGATCTGTGGAGAAAGAAGGAATTTATCACCAAAGAAGAACTAAAGAACATTATGAAATACAAAATGGATAATTTTGTTTATATTAAATTAAAAATGTTTTATACAAATACAGCCAATGTAGACAAGATTAGAAGGGAAGCAGGAAAATAGGGGGAAAAATTATATCCAAGGGCTTTGATAAAGGTTTCATTTCTAAATAAATAGATTCAATAGAGAATAGATTCAAATTCTCCAATTGATAAATGGTCTAAGGATATAAACAGACAAGTTTCAGTTGAAGAAATTAAAATCATCCTTATTCGTATAAAAAAAAAATTCTCTAAATCACTATGGATGAGAGAAATGAATAGAAAAATCTTTGGTTAATTTGATTTTTTTTAAAAGAAAAAAAAAAGTTAGGATCAAACATGAAAAGGGGGAATTCACAACCAATAAAGAGGAAATTTAAAAAAAAAATAATATTTTATCCAAGTATTTGACAATGAATCTGATAATCTAATGGAAGTAGATGAATATTTAAAAACATATAAATTGCCCAGCTTAACAGGACTAAATAAAATAATTAAAAATGAATTTATTTTAGCAAAAGAAGTTTACTGAGAAATCAATATATCATTTAAGAAAAAAATTCCATCTAACCTTTAAAGAACAATTAATTCAACATTTTATAAACTATTTGAAAAAATTGGTGGATTGCTAATATATATATATAATTAATGATAGAAATATGGTAGTGATGCCTAAATCCAGAAAGACCAAAGTAGGGAAAGAAAACCACAAATCAATTTCCCTGATGGATATTGATGGAAACATTTTTAAATAAAATATTAGCAAAAATATTACAGCAATTTATCACCAGGATATTACATTATTACCAAGTGGAATTTATACCAGGTATTATGGCTGATTCACTATTTTATTTTATTTTATTTTTATTTTCATTACATTTTAAAATTAATTTTATCATTATTACTTTTTTTGACAGTACATATGCATGGGTAATTTTTTACAACATTATCACTTGCACTCACTTCTATTCTGAATTTTCCTCCATCCTTTCCCCTAGATGGCAAGCAGTCCCATACATGTTAAATGTGTTATAGTATACCCTAGATACAATATATGGGTGCAGAACCGAATTTCTTGTTGCACAGGAAGAATTGGATTCAGAAGGTAAAAATAATCTGGGGAAAAATGCAAACAATTTACACTCATTTCCCAGTGTTCCTTCTTTGAGTGTAGCTGATTCTGTCCATCAATTAGAATTGAATTAGATCTTCTCTTTGTTGAATATATCCACTTCCATCAGAATACATCCTCATACAGTATTGTTGTTGAAGTGTATAATGATCTCCTGGTTCTGCTCATTTCACTCAGCATCAGTTCATGTGAGTTTCTCCAGGCCTCTCTATATTCATCCTGTTGTTCATTTCTTATAGAACAATAATATTCCATAACATTCATATACTATAATTTAACAAGCCATTCTCCAATTGATAGGCATCGATTCATTTTTCAGTTTCTAGCCACTACAAAAAGGGCTGCCACAAACATTTTGGCACATACAAGTCCCTTTCCCTTCTTTAGTATTTCTTTGGGATATAAGTCCAGTAATAGCACTGCTGGATCAAAGGGTATGCATAGTTTGATAACTTTTTGGGCATAATTCCAGATTGGATGATTGGATTCTTTCACAACTCCACCAACAATATATCAGTGTCTCAGTTTTCCCACAGCCCCTTCATCATTCATCATTATTTTTTCCTGTCATATTAGCCAATCTGACAGATGTATAGTGGTATCTCAGAGTTGTCTTAATTTTCATTTCTCTGGTGATTCATTATTTTAAAAAAATTATCAGCACAATGAGCCACAAAACCAATAGAAACTATATGATAATCTCAATAGATCCAGGAAGAGCTTTTAAGAAAAACAGCACCCATTCCTTTTCAAAACACTAGAAAGAATAGGAATAAAAGTGTTTTTTCCTTAAAATGTTTTATCAATCTAAAATCATAAACATGCATTATATGTAATGGTGATAAACTAGAATTCTTCCCTACATAATCAATGGTGAAGCAATGATGCCCATTATTACCACTGTTTTTTAATATTGTACTAATTTTTTTTCATTTCAGCAATAAGAAAACAATTAATTTAAGTAATTAGAGTAAGCAATAAAGAAAAAATATATTACCCTTTGCAGGTGGTATGATGATATTAGAAACTCCTAGAGAAACCACTAAAAAACTACTTTGACAAAATTTAAAAATTTAGCAAAGTTGTCAAATATAAAATAAATACACATAAATCATCTTCCAGCATTTCTATATCTTACTATTATAATGCCTAACAGAAGAGATAGGAGGAGAAATCATCTTTTAAATTTAAAATAACTATAGATATAGAAAATATTTTAGAGTCCACCTGCAAAGACAAACATAGGAACTATATGAACACAATTATAAAACATTTTTCATGCATATAAAGTCAGATATAATAATTTGAAAAATGTCAGATGTTCGTGGGTAGTTCAATTTAAAATAATGAAAATGACAATTCTAATTTCCGTATTCAGTGCCAATTAAACTACCAAAATTATTTCATAAAGCGAGAAAAAAGAACAAAATTAATCTAGAAGAACAAAATATTAAGAATATGAAAGGAAGTAATCAAAAAAATGTAAAGGAAGCAGACTAGCCATAAAAGGTCTAAAACTATACTTTAAAACAACAGTCATCAAAAGT
The DNA here is from genome assembly GCF_048593235.1 of Sminthopsis crassicaudata. Classification (NCBI taxonomy): domain Eukaryota; kingdom Metazoa; phylum Chordata; class Mammalia; order Dasyuromorphia; family Dasyuridae; genus Sminthopsis; species Sminthopsis crassicaudata. Next base: position 82,074,249 of record NC_133618.1, on the reverse strand, counting down.
AGTTAATACTGTTTAAGAGATAGTGAATCAGTGGAGTAGATAAGATTGACAAGACACAGTAGTCAATGACTCTAGTAATCTACTGTTTTCTAAACCCCAAAACTTCAGCTTCTGAGATAAGAACTCACATTTGACAAAAACTTCTGGGAAAGCTAAAAAGTAATATGGCATAAATTAGGCATTGACCAACATCTCACCAAGAGATAAGTAAGAAATTAAGGTCAAAATTGATACATGATGTAGGCAAAAAAAAAAAAAAAAAGGTAATACCATAAGCGAATTAGGAGACCAAGGAATAGTTTGCCTGTCAAATGTATAGAAAAAAGATGAATTTTTGGTCAAAGCAGAAATAGAGAATATTATGAAATACAAAATGGATCATTCTGATTACATTAAATTACATTAAATTTAAAAAGATTTATCACAGAATGAGAAGAGAAGAAGAAAACTGGGAAACAAGTTATCCAGCCAATTCTGATAAAGGCCTAATTTCCTAAATATATAGAGAAATTAGTAGAATTTTTTGAGAAATACTCAACGTTTTCACAAGATATTGCAAATTTCAAGGTAATGTAAGATAATTCGTATTACTGACCACTCAGCTTTCAGAAGAAGGAACTAGTCTAACTCAGCAAAATCCTGATAAAAGGGGATAGGTTAGAAAGTGACTCACATTGACCAGAATCAATGGCCTGAAGAATGCTATTCTTCATTGTGCTAGGTTAATAGGTTTGTTGCATATTATCTGACACATCTCCAAGATGTCATTTTGGAACATGGGATGTATGATCATGGAGGGGGGAATATGTCTAGGAGCAATATGTGAAGGGTGCATGGGAAAGACTATAAACCAGAAGGACATGGGCCAACCAGAACTCTAACTGGACTAGTTGAATGAACCTTATATGTAGAATAAAAGTTTGTTCTTGTTTCTGTATCAGAGTGTAGAATATAGTTCTAGATCAGGTACAGCTAGGCTACCTTTATTTGATTTTTTTTTTTATTTCCCTTGAAATTCTCCATTTTTTGTTCTTCCATATGGATTTTGTTGTTATTTTTTCTAGGTCATTAAAATAGTTTATTGGGAGTCTGATTGGTATAGCACTAAATAAAATAGATTAGTTTAGGGAGTATTGTCATCTTGATCGTATTCCCTTGGCCTATCCAAGAGCACTTAATGTCTTTCCAATTATTTAAATCTGACTTTATTTTTGTGGCAAGTGTTTTACAATTTTGCTCATATGATTCCTGACTTTCCTTTGGTAGATATATTTGCAAATATTTTATACTATTGACAGTTATTTTGAATGGAATTTCTCTTTGCATCTCTTGCTGTTGGATTGTGTTGGTAATGTATAAACATGCTGAGGATTTATGTGGATTTATTTTGTATCCTGCAACTTCTGAATTATTTCTAATAGCTTTTTAGCAGAGTCTTTGTGGTTCTCTAACTATACCATCATATCATCTGCAAATACCTACTTCTAATTCCTTGAATCTCTTTCTCAGGGTTTCTAATACAATATTGAATAGTAATGGTGATAGTGGGCAACCTTATTTCACTCCTGATCTTACTGGGAAAGGTTCCAGTTTATCACCATTACATATGATGTTTACTAATGGTTTAAAATATATGGTCCTTATTGTTTTATGGAATAGTCCATTTATTCTGATATCCTCAAGTGTTTTTAGTAGGAATGGATGTTGGATTTTATAAAATGCTTTTTCTACATCTATTGAGATGATCATGTGGTTTTTATTATTTTGGTTATTGATATGTAAGATTATGCTAATAGTTTTCCTAATATTAAACCAGCCCTGCATTCCTGGTATAAATACCAGTTGGTCATAGTGTATTATCGTGGGGATGATTTTCTGTAGTCTTTTTGCTAATGATTTATTAAAGATTTTAGTACCAATATTCATTAAGGAGATTGGTCTATAATTTTCTTTCTCTGTTTTCAGCCTACCTGTTTTAGGTATCAATACCATGTCTGTGTCATAAAAGGAATTTGGTAGGACTCCTTCAATCCCTCTCTTTTCAAATAGCTTATATAGCATTGGAGTCAGTTGTTCTTTAAATGTTTCATAGAATTCACATGTAAATCCATCTGGTCCTGGTGATTTTTTTCTTAGGGAGTTAGTTAATATCTTGTTCTATTTATTTTTCTGAAATGGGACTATTTAGGCTGTTTACTTCTTCATCTGTTAATCTGGGCAAGCTTTATTTTTGAAGTTATTCTTCGATTTCATTTAAATTATCGAATTTATTGGCATAAAATGGGGCAAAGTAGCTCCTAACTATTGTTCTAATTTCCTCTTCATTAATAGTGAGTTCTCCATTTTCATTTTTAAGACTATCAATTTGTTTTTCCTCTTTCCTTTTTTAAATCAGATTTCTTAAGGGTTTGTCTATTTTGTTGGTTTTTTCATGGAACCAACTCTTAGTTTTATTAATTCAATATTTTTTTTACTTTCAATTTTATTAATCTCAACTTTTATTTTTTTGAATTTCAAATTTTGTGTTTGTCTGGGGGTTTCTATGTCTGTCTGGGTTCTTTTTCTAGCATTTTTAGTTCTAAGCCCAATTCATTGACCTTCTCTTTCTCTATTTTATGCAAGTAGGCCTCTAGAGATATAAAACTTCCTCTTGTTACTGCTTTGGCTGTATCCCACACATGTTGGTATGATGTCTCATTATTGTCATTTTCTTGGGTGAAGTTATTAATTATGTCTATGATTTGCTGTTTCACCCAATCATTCTTTAGTATGAGATTAAATAATTTCCAATTATTTTTTGGTCTATTTTCCCCTCGCTTTTTATTGAATGTAATTTTCATTGCATTGTGGTTGGAAAAGGATGCATTTACTATTTCTGCCTTACTGCATTTGAGTTTGAGGTTTTTATGTCCTAGTATATAATCAATTTTTGTATAGATTCCATGAACTGTTGAGAAGAAAGTGTACTCCTTTCTGTCTCCATTTAGCTATCACCAAAGATCTATGATATCAAACTTTTCTAGTATTCTATTTACCTCTTTGACTTCTTTCTTATTTATTTTGTGGTTTGATTTATCTAATTTTGAGAGTGCAACGCTGAGATCTCCCACTAATATAGTTTTGATGTATATTTTTTCTTGCAGCTCTCTTAATTTCTCTTTTAAGAATTTAGATGCTGTACCACTTGGTGTGTATGTTTTTAATATTGATACTGCTTCATTATATATGCTACCCTTTAGCAAGATATAATGCCCTTCCTTATCTCTTTCAATTAGATCAATTTTTATTTTTGCTTGATGTAAGATGAGCATGGCTACCCCTTCTTTTTTGGCTTCACCTGAAGCACAGTAGATTCTGCTCCTCCCTTTTACTTTTATTCTGAATGTATCACCTTGTTTCAGGTGTGTTTCTTGTAAACAACATATAGTAGGATTCTGGCTTTTAATCCAGTCTGCTAACTGCTTCCTCTTTTTACATTTATGGTTAGAATTACTAATTCTATATTGCTTGCCATCCTGTTAACCCCTGCTTATGTTTTTTCTCCTTTCCTTCCCTCTTACCCCACTACCCAGTATTAAACTTGCCTCCCTTTTTAGTATCCCTCCCCCACCTTGAAGTTCCTCCCCCTATTTTACCCCTTTTTTCTCTCAATTTCTGTATTCCCTTCTCCTTAGCTTACTCCTTCCCACACACTTTTCAATGAAGTGGAAGAAGGTTCACCATAAATCGAATATGTCAATTGATACACACTATGTTCATGTCCCTCCTTCCTTTCTCTCAGATATAATAGGTACCTTTGCCTCTTCATGAGATGTAGTACCACCACTTTACTCTTTTTTATGATATAATTTCCTTTCCACCTCTGGTTTCTAGGACAAATTATACATGTGTTCTTTACATATATTTATGGCAGAAATACAGTTCTCAAGATTTCTTTTTACCTTTTTAGAAATATCTTGAGTTCTGTATTTGAAGATCAAACATTTTGTGTAGATCTGTTTTTTTTTTTTCCATCAAGAATAGATGGAATCCATTTATTTCATTAAATGTCCATCTTCTTCCCTTGAAAAGGATGTTCATTTTTGCTGGGTAAGTTATTCTTGGCTGCATACCAAGTTCCTTAGCCTTTCAAAATATCATATTCCAGGCCCTTCATTCCTTTAATGTGGACACTGCTAGATCCTGGATTATCTGTATTGTGGCTCCTCCATATCTGAATTGCTTTTTTCTAGCAGGGTGCAATATTTTTTCCTTTGTCTGATGTTCTTGAACTTGGCCACTATATTTCTTGGCATTTTGATTTTAGGGTCCCTTTCAGTAGGTGCTCAATGAATTTTTTCAATGTCTGTTTTACCCTCTGTTTCCAAAACATCTGGGCAGTTCTCTTTGATAATTTCCTGGGAAATTGTGTTCAGGCTCTTTTTTTCCTCATGTTTTTCAGGGAGTTTGATTATTCTCATATTGTCTCTCTTGGATCTATTTTCCAGATCTGTTGTCTTTCCAATAAGGTACTTGACATTCTTTTCAATTTTTTTTTCTGGTTTTGCTTGACTACTTTTTGATTTCTCCTTGAGTTTCCATTTCTACTTGTTCCAGTCAAATTTTCAATGATATATTTTTTTCACTCACTTTTTGTAACTTGCCCTCCTAGCAGTTACTATTACCAGTTTGTCCTAGGCCCATGATTTCTTGCATCCATAGTTTAATAACTGGTAGCACACTCAAGAACAGCCACATGTAATCTTAAAAGCCTTTATTATACGTACTCACATAATGCCCTGACTGAATTCCATGACTTGTTAACTCCCTAGTGAACAACTGGTCTGAAAACCCATGTGTTCACTACCAAACTCCTTACCTCTCTTGGCTATCCATCAGCTTGGCTCAGCTGCCCCAGGCTAGGGAGCCAGGTTAAAGAGAGAGACTTGTTGCCTGCAGTAGGCTTATAAAGGACCAGTGAAGTCACAACCACAGAGCCAACCAGAGAGAGAGCCGTCACCCATTATGAAGCTATCTCAATATGGCTAGGATCCCACTCACAGGGCAGTCCTATATCCACAGAGATTACTTCTGGGGTACTCAATCTCCTGTTGCACCGTGGTTGCCCATTTAAAGGATCCTTACAACTTTTTAAAATATCTTTTTGTAATTGTCCAATTGAGTTTTTAAGTATGTTTTTTCTTTTATGGAATTTTTTCCCATTTCATCCATTTTATTTTTTAGAGAGCTATTTTCTTTTTCTAACTCACTAATTTTATTTCTCAGTGATTTGTTTTCTTACCTACTCTGTCTTTAAATGCCTGGTATGACTTCTCCAAACTCTCCTGCAGCCAAGAGATAGTCCAAAACCAATCTATTGTCCATTGCTTAATGTTTTAAGGCATCCAATGATCCCCACAAGTTTTTGAAGTCCCACATCAGTCTTTTTATATGTTAGGGAATCCAATGATCCCTACATGTTTTCCCTTTCCTTTCCTTTTCCAACTTCTCTTCTAGCTCTCTTGTGAGAGCCTTTTTGATTTCCTCTATGACAGTTTTGTGTATTGAGAAGCAGATCATATCCCCCTTAGGGGATTTCTCTGGAGACAGTCTGTTTTTAATCTCCTCAGGGTTTGAAGTCTGCTCTCTATCCAAACAGAAGCTGTCCATGGTTAGAGCCCTTTTAAAATTTTTGTTCCTTTTGTCAGTGCAGGAATCGAAGAAAACAAATTGACAAGAGAAACAATTGGTCTGTTTTTTTTGGGGGATGGGGCTGGATGGTATTATCGGGCTTCCCCTACAGACTGCGGGAGACAGCAGGGAGGCACTAGCAGGACAGAGATGGCTGAGCTGTGTCTGCCTTCTAAGGCTCTAAGAACAAGCTGAGTCACTGCAGGTAAGGGTGGGGGTGGCCAGGTCCTGAGAGACACTAGCTTTTAGGGGGGTTTATTCTTTACCTCCAGTATTTACACCTTCTCTGTTTCTCCTGGCTTGCTGCCAAGACAGAGTATCCACTCTGGGGTAAAGATCATTCTGCAGAAAAGGAAAAGATCACACTCTTCCCCTCTCTAGTCTGAGCAGTCTAAGCTGCCGGCTTTGCTCTCTCTGCTTGCCCTCAGTTCCCAGTCTGTTAGTCCTCTCCCCTGAGCAAACACAGACCTTTTCTGGTGAATTTCAAGGATGTCTTCTGTTGGTGATTATTTGTGGGTTTCTTTTCCGGTCAAGCATTAAATCTGAGGCTTGTCATGAAGTAAGTTCTGAGAGAAAACGCAGAGCTCAAGCAGCTGTTTGCCTCCTCACTGCCATCTTGGCTGGATGTCCAAATTAAAACAACTTTGAGATATCACTCACACCTACCACATTGGCTAAGATGACAGAAAAGGGAAATGATAAATGTTGAAGAGGATGTGAGAAAACTGGAATATTAATGGATTGTTGGTGCAATTGTGAATTGAATTAACCATTCAGGAGAACTCTGCCCAAACAGCTATAAAACTATGCATAGCAACAATATCACTACTAGATGTATATCCTAAAGAGATCATAAGAGAGGGAAAATAACCCCTGTTTATGAAAAATGTTTGTAACTGCTCTTTTTGTGTTCACAAAAAATTGGAAATTGAGGGCATGTGCAGGAATATGGGAGTGGCTGAACAAATTGTGTTATATGAGTATAAGAAAGAATGAGCAGGTAAATTTCAGAAAATCCTGGTAAGACTCACATAAACTGATGCTATGTGAATTGAAAAGGAGAAATAAAACATTTTCAGCAGTAACAGCAACATTATGTGATGATCAAATTTGATAGACCATGTTCTTCTCAGCAATATCATAGCCAAAGAAAATTCCACAAGATTTATGATGGTAAATGCTATGAACATCCAGAGAAATTATTATGGAGGCTGAATGCAAATTAAAATATTCTATTTTCATTTCTTTAGGTTTTTTCTTTTTCATAATTTTCCCTTTTTGTTCTAAATCTTTCACAACATGACTAATATGAAAATATGTCTGATACAATCAAATATATATAGCTTACAACAAATTTCTTGCCACCTTAGAACAGTGGAAGAAGTGGCAAAAAGAAAAAAAAATGGAAATCAAAATCTTATAAAAATAATATATGTATATATGTATATATATATATGTCATTGGAAAAATGCTATTGAGAAAAATACAAAATATATATATAAATAGTTGTGGAAGTCTCAGAGTAGACAAAAAAAAGAATAAGCTTTCTCTAAAATAATTCATTGAAAACATTTATACCTCTAAATTAAAATAAATGTAAAAATATAGATCAGTAAAATAATCAGGTAAACTAAATCATTCATCCATAGCTTGCAAAAAGACAATATCTTTTACAGATGACTTTGGTCAGGATTTTGATGAAAATATGACTAGAATAGCATATCATTAGAAAATTTGAAAGATGCCCAAGTCTACATCAAAATGCAGAAAATCCCATCTCTGACAGAAAAGAACAGTTCAATTTGCAACATCAGCTAGTCAAAGGATGAGAAGAGACGATCTTCCCCTTTTACTTTAAAATTACTTCTTACTATAATACACCTGAGTAAGTATCTACTGCAAAAACAATTACTTCTTTCTATGATACACCTGACAAGTAGGTATCTAGTATGGAATACATAATAAAGGAACTATCTTTAGAGGCAATCTTCTTACTTTAGAATCCCTGACCTTATTTGGAAGTTGTTTTTTTTTTTTTTTTTTTTTTATGTCAAGGTTAAATTTATCTCAGCAGCATTTGATTCTTGCTCTGTCCTATGGAGCTGAAGAACAAGGAACTCTTCCACATAAATGTCTTTCAAATATTGAAGAGAGATCCTCTCTAAATATTTTCCCTCAGACTTAAATGATCTTACTTATTTAACAGATCCTGATATGACATGGCTTTGAGACCCTTAACTATTCTGTTTACTTTTCTCTGGGACTTTTTCTAGCTTAACAATGCCCTTCTCAAAAGATGGTGCCTAGAACTAACATTCAATATTGTGATACAAATTGGGTAGAGTATAGTAGAACTGACACTTTCATATCTCTGAAATTTATGTCTTTCTCAATGGTCTTAAAAGGTCATTAGCTTGTCTGCCTTATCAAACTAATGTCTTTTATTAACCTAAAAATCCACTAAGAACCCACAATCTTTTTTTTTTTCTTGAAAAACTGTCATCTAACTATGCTCCCACAACATTTTTATCCAAAGGTAAGTTAATTTTGTGCCTCTACATTTAATCTTATTCTGTTCAAGTCAGTACCCCAACATGTTAATAGCTGCTTGTTTTTGTTAGTTTGTTTTAAATCCGGACACTGCCATCTATAAGGCTAGTTATCTTTACAGCTTTCTGACATCTGCAAATTTGATAAGAATGGCATCCCTTTAATTTAAGTCATTGATAAAGTAATATATTCAGCTACAAAGACCCTGATTTAATCTACTGGAAATAACCTTCCACAATGACATCAAATGTTTAACGAATTATATAACCATTTTACTGAGCTATCTTTTGCCCCATATTTCAAAAGCTTTAACATATGAGAATTTTAGCTTGAAAAACTTCATCAAATATTTTGTTTAAATATAGGCAAACTAAATCTTTAATCTCTTATTTTCTAGTATAATAATTCATCAACAAAGGAACTAAAGCTAGTCTCCCATGATTTGTTTATGATGAAGCCTTAAATATTCATTGTGGGTATCTCATTTCTGTTTCTAGAGTTTTATTAGTTATCCCTTTGATTATGTATTCAAAGATTATGATCAGAACCAGAGTGAAGTTCATAGGTTTATGAATTCCTTAAATTCCTACTTCTACAGGTATGTATATGTTTTCCTTTTATTTTAAATTCTAGTAGCATTTGCTCTTATCCAGTCCTGTAATACTTCTCTAATTCATAGATTTTAACCGTCAGAAATCCACTGGTAACATTCATTACTTCTTTTTTTTTTTTTCAATTATTCTTTGACATAGTTCCTTTTGTATAGGGGACATGAACTGATTAAATGCAACTTGGTTATTTCTTATTATCAATTTACTTATATTGAGTGTCAGTTTCTTATTAGATATTTTTTCTAAGCTTTCCAATTTAAGGAACATTTAGCTTGACAGAGGAAATAGAAGCAGAGTAAGAATGAGACAGCTTAGCTTTCTTCTTATCTGTAGTTATTAGTCTTCATCTACTGCATGTAAGATTTCTAGTCCTTCCATAACACTTTTCTTTCCTCTAATAAAGCAAACAATACCATTGTTTTGTTTGTTTCTTAATTTTCCTCAGCAGTCTTATGTCATTTTGAACTTTAGCAATCTAGAAAATATTCTCTGTCAATTATGCTTCATTTAAAAAAAACCTCATAATCTATTGCTTATCCTTGCTTCCATCTTCTGCATGTTACACATTAAAATTTAAATTGGTTGTTTAATTCCCTGTGCAACTATATCAGGTCTTTCAGATGACTCCATTTTTTTAAATTTTTTATTCATTTTTCCAAATTATCCCCTCCCTCCCTTCACTCCCTCCCCCCATGACAGGTAATCCCATACATTTTACATGTGTTACAATATAACCTAGATACAATATATGTGTGTAAATACCATTTTCTTGTTGCACATTAATTATTAGCTTCCGAAGGTATAAGTAACCTGGGTAGATATACAGTAGTGCTAACAATTTACATTCACTTCCCAGTGTTCCTTCTCTGGGTGCAGTTATTTCTGTCCATCATTGATCAACTGGAAGTGCAGATGACTCCCTTTTTTAACATCATAATTAGAATTATTTATCTTTATTAGCTCTGAGGTTATAGGAGGCAAAGTTATTCTTTGTAAGATAATTTAGCTTTCTGTTGGTTGTTTGCATTGGATTACTGCTGTAGAAAATATTGGCTTCTGTTCAGCCTGGGGTCAAAAGATTCCCAGGGGTTTATGGATAAATTTCAAGAGCTAAATGAAATTGATGTGGGGAGGATCATATCTTTATTTTAACTAACCACTAAATGAAAATTATCATTTTCTTAAGCTATAATTTTCTTTTTTAAAAATTTATTTTATTATAGCTTTTTATTTACAAAACATATGCATGGGTAATCTTTCGACACTGATCTTTGCAAAACTTTCTGTTCCAAATTTTCCCCTCCTTACCCTTACTCCCTCCCCTAGATGGCAAGTAGTCCAATATATCAAACTACAATTTTTCAAAAAGTAGTTCTGGGAACAAAGCAGAACAGTGAAAGGCACCTCGACAGAGAGCACCATCTGTTGAGAACAATAGAAAACTGTTAAAAGAGCAGTGTTGAGGAAAGTACAGGAAAAGCTGGACAGAGAGCAACAGTGGATGCCAGCCACTGGAATGCCATTGAGCTGTAGTAGGAGAGAGCAAGAAATGACAGAAGAAACCCTACCTAGAAATGTTTACTATTACAAACATAGCACAGTCTCTGTGTTTTTATGACTGAATGACTGCATTAGAATCTGTTTATTTTCTATTCAGTTCTGAATTATCTTTAGATGGTTTACATTGATCTTTCAAAAACAAAATAAGTATTTCTTCTTTTGTTTTTTTTTGAATGATGGTTTATTCTGGTGAATTGGTATCAGTCTATCAATCTACCAATAAACAGGCACTGTGCTAAATTTTGGTAATATAAAAAAAGTCAAAAGACACTCTCTTCCCTCAAGAAATCCAATCTATTGAATGATACAATATGCAAGCAAATATATAATTATCCCTTCCACATCAAGGAGGTTGGAGGGCCACACCCTCTCGACTGGTAAATTAAAAAAAAAATTTGATTGAATTATTAAGGTATTCAAAGATAAAATATGCAAAGATACTGAAATGATTTCTTACTTCCCTCTTCAGTTCATTCTACCAATGAGGAAACAGAGACAAAAAAGGTTTAAGTGACTTACCCAAATCATATAGCCAGTAAGTACTACAAATAGGAAATTAACAGAAGAAAGGCACTGAAATTAAAAAGATATTGGGTAAGGCTTGTAGTAAAAGATTAAAGTTTATGGAAAAAAATAAGTTCTTCAAGTTTTTTGAGTGGGCCTAAAAATTAGAGAAAAGAGAAATTCAACAAATTAGATCTTCAGTGTTGAGACAGGGTCTGACACAAAAGCTACAATAAAATGAATCAATAAATTAGTAAGAAGATTAGTAGATTTCATAAAAAATTACTTTTGTGATGAGAATACTTGTCATCTCATAGGGTCCATTTGCTTTACTAACAGTGAGTTTTACAGCTGTCATCAGCTGTAATGACATTAAAACATTCTTTTAAACAATAATCTCATTTAAGTGTTGATACTTAGTAAACATCATTCTAAATTCAATGAGCACTCATGTCACAGCTGTCACTTATCAATGTGATGGTTAAAATTTTATTTAGATTGCAGCTTGCTTGTAGTTGAGCTTCAGTCACCTGCTAGTCAAACAGGATAGATTTTTTCTTTGATCTAAGAAACAGATATTTTTGTAGTCCCCAGGGATAACTATGGCCTTGATGCCAATCCAAATAGAGCATCTACTCAGCTTTTCCAGGAAGAAGGTTTCCTCAAACTTTCTTTTATGCCTTGCAAAATATACTGCTAATCTGAGGTATGGAATTCACAATCTATCAAAGGTTACTTGAATTGCCCCAATTTGCAAAGAATCTTGTCTACCAGATATTTTCTGTGTAAATCTTTAAAAGGCCCTTATTCTTTTCATTTCTTAGTGTCTTATTTTCTCCTAAATCCTACTTCTCCTTTAGGATTTTGCTCAAGTTCCAAGATCTCTTTGAATCCTTTACTGAATATATTAAAGCACTTTGATGAATTCTAGGAGCTTTAGATTTGGTTTATAGTGTTTATTTTTAAATAATCCCAATTGCTTTATTCTTATTAAATTTTCCCACAATAAGATTTTGAGAGTATGTATCATGTTTTATAAAACTATGTATTAGCTAGAGTACTTACACATTAAATAAATTTGAATTGGCTAATATGCCTGTATCTAAGATAAAGAATCTTTTCAGGACTTTTAGGCATAGGCAATGGATTTGAAAGGAATCATTTACTTTGGAGATTTTTACCACAGAGTGCTAAATCATTTGCATACCTTCAGGGTTTAGAACTTTGAAAACTTTGTTCTAGTTTTGTTTCCTATTTTCCTAAAATCCACTCTTGGGTAAAGGAAACTTGACAGTAGCCAACTCCAGTATACTTTGAAAAATGATACAGTGTTGGGAGAGGGTGACTCCTTCTAATAAAATATTCTCTTTGCTTGAGTGGTCATTAACACAAAAAGATAGGGACTTATTCCTTGTTTGGCACAGACAACCAAACAGTAGGGAAATCTGCCTATATATGAAGAGAACCCTAATTATGGGATTATTTACTTATTTATTTTGAATAATATTTTTTATTATCAAAACATATGCAAAGAAAGCTTTCAATATTAACCTTTGCCAAATCTTGTGTTCCAAATTTCTCTTGCATCATTCCCTGACTACCTATCCTAAACAGCAAGCAATCTAATATCTATTAAATATATACAAGTCTTCTATACATATTTTGACATTTATCATGCTCCATAAAAAAATCAGAACAAAAAAGAAAAAAAAATCATAAAGAAAACCAAAAAATCAAAAACAAAAACAAACAATGACAAAAAAAAATAAAATACTATGTTGTGCTTCACATTCAGTCTCTATAGTCCTCTTTCTGAATGCAGTTGGCTCTCTCCATCCTAAATCTATTAGAATTGGCCTGAAACACCAAAATTTTGAAAAGAGCTACTTCCATCAGAATTGATCATCACATACACATATACTTGTTGCCATATACAGCATTTTTCTGGTTCTACTCACTTCATTTAGCATCAGTCCATGTAAGTCTCTCCAGGCCTTTCTGAAATCAACCTGCTGATCATTTCTTATAGAAAAATAATACTCTATAACATTCATAGACCCTAACTTATTGTTATTCCATGATTGCTAAGCCTACATACAGTTTCCAGTTCCCTGACACCATAAAAAGGGCAGCTACAAACATTTTTGCATATGGGGGTCTTTTTCCCTTTTTATGATTTCTTTGGGTTACAAATCCCATAGAGACACTGCTGGCTCAAACAATATGCACAGTTTGATAGATCTTTGGGCGTGGAGTGAAACCAGGAAGCTACTCAAGCTCTCCCAATTTCTCTTGAAAATCGCATGAAACCAAGTCTCTGAAATAGAATCCAAGAAAACCTAGATATGATAGACTCTGGATAAAACTGAATAGAGACAGAAAGGAATACACCTTTTTCTCAGCACTACATGGTACCCAGTCAAAAATGATCATATATTAAAAAGGACATAAAAATCTTATAATCAACTGTAGAAAGGCAGAAATAGTAAATACTTCCTTTTCAGACCACAATGCAATAAAATTATGTTCAATAAGACCTTGGAAAAATAGTCAACAAACCAATTGGAACTTAAATAATCTAATTCTAAAAAAAATGAGTGAATCAAATAACAAATCACAGAAACAATCCATAATTTTCTCCCAGAGAATGATGATAATAATGAGACAAAATAGCAAAACTTATGAGACTCAGCCAAAGCAGTTCTTAGAGGAAATTTTATATCTCTAAATAGCTACATGAATAAAAGAAAGAGGAGATCAATGAATTGGGCATACAACTAAAAAAACTAGAAGAACAAATTAACCTCTCCACCAATTAAATAGCAAATTAGAACTTCTTAAACACAAAGAAGAGATTAACAAAATTGAAAGTAAGAAAACTATTGAACTAAAAATAAAACTAAGAGTTGACTTTTTGAAGAAAACCAACAAATAAATCAACCTTTGGCTAATTTGATTAGAAAAAGGAAAGAAACAAAGCAAGTCACCAGCATAAAAGATGAAAAAGGTGAAATTACTGACAGGAGTAAAGCCTGAAACTAGATTTGGGATCTCACACTCTGAAAAGTCTGGGGAAAAACATACTTTCCCAGACAAGCCTTTCCCAAGTTAAGTGGATTCATTCAATTGGAAATCTTGGCCAAATCACCCTACGTTGATCTTTTGGGGTGGCCTGGATTCCCTTCAGGAAATTCCCAAGATGCTGGGAAAAAATCTTCAAAATGGTTTTATTTAGTTGGAGGTCTGGGCCTTATATTTCTATTGAGTGGCTTGAAACTCCAAGATAAGAACTCTCTTTTTAACTGGAAATCTAGGCCTGGGAGCATTGACAACATTGGAGGAATCTCATTCAATGGAAGTAAGTAAGCAGAGTAAGGAGGGGTGCAATCTCTGTAGTTTCTGTGGCATGACCTTTATCACAGTGTGGATATTCTGTCTTGGCAGCAAGCCAGGAAAAGCAGAGAAACTGTAAACACAGGAGGTAAAGACTATAAACCTAAAAGCTAGAAGCTCTCAGGACCTGGCCACCCCCACCCAGAGTGTCTCAGCATATTCTTAGAGCCTCAGAGTGTCAGAGCGCACATGCAGCTCAGCCATTGCTGTTCTGCTAGTGCCGTGCTGCTGTTCTCACAGTCTGTAGAAGAAGCATGGTAATACCATCCAGCCCCATCCCTCCCCCGACCCCCCCCCCCCCAAAAAAAAGCAGACCATTTGTTTTTCTTAGTTAGTTTTCTTTGATTCTGATCTGACAAAAAGAGCAAAAAAGTAAAAAGGACTCAAATCATTGATAGCTTCTATATAGCTAGAGAGTACACATTAAACCCTGAGGAGTCTAAAAACAGACTGTTTCCAGATGAATCCCCAAAGGGAGATATGATCTGCTCCTCAGTACACAAAACTCTTATAGAATAAATCAAAAAGGCTCTCATAAGAGAGCTAGAAGAAAAATGGGAAAAGGAAAGGGAAGCTTGAAAAGAAAGAGTCTGGATAAGTCATCTCACTCATTTAAGGATAGAGTGGATAAAGGAATCAAATAATTGAAAAACAGCATTAGTGAGTTGGAAAAAGAAAATAGCTCTCTAAAAAATAAAATTGGTAAAATGGAAAAAAAAATTCCATAGAACAAAGCAACTCACTTAAAAACTCATTTGACAATGACAAAAAGAAATTTAAAAGTGAGTGAAGAAAATAATTTATTGAAAATCAGAATTGAACAAATGGAATTGAATGACTAGAGGAGACACCAAGAATCAGTCAAGCAAAACCAAAAAAATGAAACAATGGAAAAAAAAATATCAAATACCTTCTTGGGAAGACAACAGACCTAGAAAATAGATCCAGGAGAGACAATCTGAAAATTATTGGACTCCCTGAAAAATATGGTAAAAAAAAAGAGAGCCTGGACACTATTTTCCAGAAAAATTATCAAAGAGAACTGCCTAGATGTTTTAGAAAAGGAGGGTAAAATAAACATTAAAAGAATTCATTGCACACCAACTGAAAAGCACCCTAAAATCAAAATGCCAAGACATATAGTGGCCAAATTCCAGAACCATCAGATGAAGGAAAAAATACTGCAAACTCCTAGGAAAAAAGCAATTCAAATATGGAGGAGCCACAATAAGGATTACCCAGGATCTATAAGTGTCCACATTAAAGGATTGAAAGGCCTGGAATCTGATATTCTGAAAGTCTAAGGAACTTGGTAAGCAGCCAAGAATAACTTATCCAGCAAAAATGAGCATCTTTTTCAAGGGAAGAAGATGGACATTCAAAGAAATAAGTGAATTCATCTATTCTTGATGAAAAAACTGAATCTAAACAAAAAGTTTGATCTCCAAATACAGAACTCAAGAAATTTCTAAAAATAAATCTTGAGAACTATATTTCTGCCATAAAGATATATAAAGAACACATGTAATTTGTTCTAGAAACTAGAGGTAGAAAGGAAATTATAACTGAAAAAAAAAGGTAAAGTGGTGGTACTACATCTCACAAAGATGCAATGGTAATCTATTATATCTGAGAGAAAGAATGGAGGGGGATGAACATAGAGTGTATCATATTCTCATTAGAATTGGTTAAAGAGAAAATTATAAACTTATTTGATTTATGGTGAAACTCCTACTTCATTGAAAAGTAGGAGGGGAAAAGTGAAAAGGGAAGGAGTAAGCTAAGGGGAAAGGAATACAGAAATTGTGAAGAAAAGGGGTAAAATAGGGAGATGAACTCTAAGATGGGGAAGGGATACTAAAAAGGGAGGGCTGTGAGAAATAAGTGTTACTCACAAGTTTAATACTATACGAGGAATGGGGGTAAGGGTGAAAGAAAGGAGGAAAGCATAAGTAGGTGTTAACAAGATAGCAAGTAATACAGAATTAGTAATTTTAACCATAAATGTGAATTGGGTAAACTCCCCCATAAAGAAGAAGAAGTTAGCAGACTGGATTAAAAGCCAGAATCCTACAATATGTTGTTTACAAGAAACACACCTGAAACAGGGTGATACATTCAGAATAAAAGTAAAAGGATGGAGCAGAAACTACTATGCTTTAGGTTAAGCCAAAAAAGCAGGGGTAGCCATCCTCATCTCAGATCAAGCAAAAGCAAAACTGACCTAATTAAAAGAGATAAGGAAGGGCACTCTATTTTGCTAAAGGGTAGCACAGATAATGAAGCAGTATCAATGTTAAACATATATGCACCAAGTGATATAGCATCTAAATTCTTAAAAGAGAAATTAAGAGAGCTGCAAGAAGAAATAGACAGCAAAACTATAATAGTGGGAGATCTCAGCCTTGCACTCTCAGAATTAGATAAATAAAACCACAAAATAAATAAGAAGTCAAAGAGGTAAATAGAATACTAGAAAAGTTTTATATAATAGATCTCTGGAAAAAACTAAATGGAGACAGAAAGGAGTACACTTTATTCTCAGCAGTTCATGGAACCTACACAAAAATTGACCATATATTAGGGCATAAAAACCTCAAACTCAAATGCAGTAAGGCAGAAATAGTAAATGCATCATTTTCAGACCATGATGCAATGAAAATTACATTAAACAAAAAAAAAATTTTGGACTCAAAAAATAATTGGAAACTAAAAAATCTCATACTAAAGAATGATTGAGTGAAACAGCAAATCATAGACATAATTAATAACTTCACCCAAGAAAATAACAATAATGAGACATCATACCAAAATGTGTGGGATACAGGCAAAGCAGTAATAAGGGGCAATTTTATATCTCTAGAGGAAATTGCATAAAGTAGAGAAAGAGAAGGTCAAGGAATTGAGTTTTCAACTAAAAAATGCTAGAAAAGGAACAAATTAAAAACCCCCACACAAACATGAAACTTGAAATTCTAAATGTAAAAGGAAAGATTAATAACATTGAAAGTAAAAAAGTTATTGAATTAATTAATAAAACTAAGAGTTGGTTCTATGGAAAAAACAACAAAATAGACAAACCCTTAGTAAATCTGATTAAAAAAAGGAAAGAGGAAAATCAAATTGTTAGTTTTTAAAATGAAAAGGGAGGACTCCCTAAAATTAGAGCAATATTTAGGAGTTACTTTGCCCAACTTTATGCTAATAAATCTGATAACTTAAATGAAATGGAAGAATATCTTCAAAAATATAGCTTGTGCAGATTAAGAGATGAAGAAGTAAGTAGTCTAAATAGTCCCATTTTAGAAAAAGAAATAGAACAAGCTATTAACCAACTCCCCAAGAAAAAAATCCCCAGGACCAGATGGATTTACATGTGAATTGTACCAAACATTTAAAGAACAATTAACTCCAATGCTATATAAACTATTTGAAAAAATAGGGATTGAAGGAGTCCTAACAAATTCCTTTTATGACACAGAGGTAATACTGATACTTAAACCAGGTAGGATGAAAACAGAAAAAGAAAATTATACAACAATCTCCCTAATGAATATTGATGCTAAAATCTTAAATAAAATATTAGCAAAAAGGCTGCAGAAAATCATCCCCAGGATAATACACTATGACCAAGTGGGATTTACACCAGGAATGCACGGCTAGTTCAATATTGGGAAAACTATTAGCATAATAAGCTATATCAATAACCAAATTAACAAAAAACATATGATCATCTCAATAGATGCAGAAAAAGCATTTGACAAAATCCAACATTCATTCCTACTAAAAACACTTGAGAGTATAGGAATAAATAGACTATTCCTTAAAACAATCAGGAGCATATATTTAAAACCATCAGTAAGCATCATATGTAATGGGGAAAAACTGGAACCTTTACCAGTAAGATCAGCAGTGAAACAAGGTTGCCCACTATCACCATTACTATTCAATATTGTATTAGAAACACTAGCCTTGGCAATACGAGTTGAGAAAGAGATTAAAGGAATTAAAGTAGGTAATGAGGAAAACAAACTATCACTCTTTGCAGATGATATGATGGTATACCTAGAGAATCCCAGAGATTCTACTAAAAAGCTATTAGAAATAATTCATAACTTTAGCAATGTTGCAGGATACAAAATAAATCCACATAAATCCTCCGCATGTTTATACATTACCAACAAAATCCAACAGCAAAAAATACAAAGAGAAATTCCATTCAAAACAACTATTGAGAATATAAAATATTTGGAAACCTATCTATCAAAGGAAAATCAGGAATTATATGAGCAAAATTACAGAACACTTACCACAAAAATAATGTTAGATTTAAATAATTGGAAAGACATTAAGTGCTCTTGGATAGGCCGAGTAATATAATAAAGATGTCAATACTCCCTAAATTAATTTATTTATTTAGTGCTATACCAATCAGATTCCCAAGAAACTATTTTAATGACCTAGAAAAAAAATAACAAAAAAAATCATATGGAGGAACAAAAAAAGTCGAGAATTTCAAGGGAATTAATGAAAAAAAATCAAATGAAGGTGGCCTACCTATACCTGATCTAAAACTATATTATAAAGCAGCAATCACCAAAACCATTTGGTATTGGCTAAGAAATAGACTAGCTGATCAGTGGAATAAGGTTAGGTTCACAAGACAAAATAGCCAATAACTATAGCAATCTAGTGCTTGACAAACCCAAAGATCCCAACTTTTGGGATAATAATTAAATTATTTGACAAAAACTGCTGGGAAAACTGGAAATTAGTATGGCAGAAATTAGGCATGGACCCACACTTAACAACAAATAGGAAGATAAGATCAAAATGGGTCCATGATTTAGGCATAAAGAACAAGATCCTAAATAAATTAGAGGAACATAGGATTGTTTACCTTTCAGACTTCTGGAGAAGGAAAGAATTTATGACCAGAGGAGAAGTAAAGAACTAGAGATCATTATTGATCACAAAATAGAAAATTTTGATTACATCAAATCAAAAAGATTTTGTACAAACACAATTAATGCAAACAAGTTTAGAAGGGAAGTAACAAACTGGGAAAACATTTTTACAGTTAAAATTTCTGATAAAGACCTCATTTCCAAAATACATAGAGATCTGACTCTAATTTATAAGAAATCAAGTCATTCTGCAATTGATAAGTGGTCAAAGGGTATGAACAGACAATTTTCAGATGATGAAATTAAAACTATTTCCACTCATATGAAAGAGTGTTCCAAATCACTATTCATCAGAGAAATGCAAATTAAGACAACTCTGAGATACCACTACACACCTGTCAGATTGGCTAAGATGACAGGAACAAATAATGATGAATGTTGGAGGGGCTGTGGGAAAACTGGGACACTGATGCATTGTTGGTGGAGTTGTGAAAGAATCCAATCATTCTGGAGAGCAATATGGAATTATGCCCCAAAAGATATCACACTGTGCATACCCTTTGATCTTTCAGTGCTATTATTGGGCTTATATCCCAAAGAAATAGTAAGGAAGGGAAAGAGGCCTGCATGTGCCAAAATATTTTTGGCAGCCCTTTTTGTAGTGGCTAGAAACTGGAAAGTGAATGGATTACAAAACACGTGACACAAAAAATTAAAGTCAGATTTAAATAATTGGAAAGACATTCAGTGCTCTTGGATAGGCCCAGCAAATATAATAAAGATGACAATACTCCCCAAACTAATCTATTTATTTAGTGCTATACCAATCAGACTCCCAAGAAACTATTTCAATGACCTAGAAAAAATAACAACAAAATTCATATGGAAGAATAAAAGGTCGAGAATTGCAAGGGAACTAATGAAAAAAAAACTCAGAGGAAGGTGGTCTAAGTGTACCTGATCTAAAGCTATATTATATAGCAGCAGTCACCAAAACCATTTGGTATTGGCTAAGAAATAGACCAGTAGATCAGTGGAACAGATTAGATACAAAGGACAAAAAAGGGTACATCTATACCAATCTAATCTTTGACAAACCCAAAGATACCAACATCAGGAATAAAAATTCATTATTTGGAAAAAACTGTTGGGAAAACTGAAAATTAATATGGCAGAAATTAGATATGGATCCACACTTAACACCATATACCAAGATAAGATCAAAATAGGTCCATGATTTAGGCATAAAGAGTGAGATAATAAATTGATTAGAGGAACAGAAGATAGTCTACCTCTCAGACTTGTGGAGGAGGAAGGAATTTATGACCAGAGGAGAACTAGAGATCATTATTGATCACAAAATAGAAGATTTTGATTACATCAAACTAAAAAGTTTCTGTACAAACAATACTAATGCAAACAAGATTAGAAGGGAAGTAACAAATTGGGAAAATATTTTTAAAAGCAAAGGTTCTGACAAAGGTCTCATTTCCAAAATATATAGAGAACTGACCCTAATTTATAAGAAACCGAACCGTTCTCTAGTTGATAAATGGTCAAAGGATATGAACAGACAATTCTCAGATGAAGAAATTGAAACTATATCCACTCATATGAAAGAGTGTTCCAAATCACTCCTGATCAGAGAAATGCAAATTAAGACAACTCTGAGATATCACTACACACCTGTCAGATTGGTTAAGATGACAGGAACAAATAAAGATGAATGTTGGAGGGGCTGTGGGAAAACTGGGACACTGGTGCATTGTTGGTGGAGTTGTGAAAGAGTCCAACCATTCTGGAGAACAATCTGGAATTATGCCCAAAAAGTTATCAAAATGTACATACCTTTTGACCCAGCCATACTACTACTAGGCTTATATCCCAAGGAAATACTAAAGAAGGGAAAGGGCCCTGTATGTGCCAAAATGTTTGTGGCAGCTCTTTTTGTTGTAGCTAGAAACTGGAAGATGAATGGATGTCCATCAGTTGGAGAATGGTTGGGTAAATTGTGGTATATGAAGGTTATGGAATATTATTGCTCGGTAAGAAATGACCAGCAGGAGGAATACAGAGAGGCTTGGAGAGACTTAAATCAACTGATGCTGAGTGAAATGAGCAGAACCAGAAGATCACTGTACACTTCAACGACAATACTGTAGGAGGATGTATTCTGATGGAAGTGGAAATCTTCAACATAAAGAAAAGCCAACTCACTTCCAGTTGATCAATGATGGACAGAGGTAGCTACACCCAGAGAAGAAACACTGGGAAGTGAATGTAAATTGTTAGCACTAATATTTGTCTGCCCAGGTTACATGTACCTTCGGAATCTAATGCTTATTGTGCAACAAGAAAATGGTATTTACACACACGTATTGTATCTAGGTTATATTGTAACACATGTAAAATGTATGGGATTGCCTGTCATTGGGGGGAGGGAGTAGAGGGAGAAGGGGGATAATTTGGAAAAATGAATACAAGGGATATATTATAAATAAATATATATATATATATATATATATATATATATATATATATATATATATATATATATATGTATAATAAAAAAAACAAGGTCATCAGATTAAGAATAAAAACTAGCAGGGTAAAATTGAAAAAAAAAAAAAAAAAGAAAGAAAACTAAGGCTCAGAGAAGTTAGTTTACTTACCTAATTGACTAGAGCAGAGACTTTAACTTGGGCCTTCTAACTCTATTCAGTGTTCTTTTCACTATATAATAGCTACAATTTTTGTCATTGCTAGGGATTGGAAGTAAAATAAGGACAGATACAGAAACAGAGATAGAGATAACAGATACAGTAATAAGGAAAGAAATAAGGATCTGAATGAGGATGAGGAAAAGAGTTATAATTTCTTTGCCAATTAGATCTTAAAAGAGGATT
The DNA here is from genome assembly GCF_048593235.1 of Sminthopsis crassicaudata. Lineage (NCBI taxonomy): Eukaryota > Metazoa > Chordata > Mammalia > Dasyuromorphia > Dasyuridae > Sminthopsis > Sminthopsis crassicaudata. The sequence goes on along the minus strand of NC_133618.1, from coordinate 82,052,148 downwards.
TATGATATCAGGAGAGTCATGTTTTGACTTGCAACTAAATTGGATTTATGAGGGAGGGGTATTCAGAATCATCAGCTTCACTCTTTTTTCCCAAATCAGAGAGTATAGACATCTATCTTACCCTACAGAGAAATAGGAAGGAATGAGGAAAAGAAAAGGAATACTGATAGAAAATTGGAGAGATTGGGGAAAGTGGTGGTCAGAAATAAAATGATTTTGAGAAGACAAGGTAAAAATGAGAATGGGAGTTAAATAGGAGGAAAAAGTAGAAGGAAAAAATTTGAAATCATAACTATGAATGTGAATGGAATGAACTCGGCAGACTTGTCTGCTACTACTTTTAGTTTCAGAGCTTTATGTCATGATTATAAAAGTCTACTTTGAATATTGAGAGGAAAAATTCTAGAACATAGAAAAACCAAGATCATAAAAACTGCATTTTTAGATCCTTAGAAATACATTTCAATTGAACATCTTAATGTATATTTGTTAGGAAATAAAAGTATTTCCTTTTATTAAAATTAATGGCTTCTTTACATATAATCAGTAATTAAAATCAAGGTAGGAGGAATGCAGGGCTGGTTTAATATTAGGAAAACTATTAGTATAATTGACCATATTAATAATTAAATTAATAAAAACCACATAATCATCTCAATAGATGCAGAAAAAGCATTTGATAAAATCCAACAACCATTCCTACTAAAAACACTTGAGAGTATAGGAATAAATGGACTATTCCTTAGAATAATCAGGAGCATATATTTACGACCTTCAGTAAGCATAATATGCAATGAACATAAACTGGAACCTTACCCAGTAAGATCAGGAGTGAAACAAGGTTGCCCACTATCACCATTACTATTCAATATAGTACTAGAAACACTAGTCTCGGCAATAAGAGCTGGAAAGAGATTCAAGGAGTTAGAGGAGGAAATGAAGAAATGAAACTATCACTCTTTGCAGATGACATGATGGTATACTCAGAGAACCCCAAAGACTCTGCTAAAAAGCTATTAGAAATAATTCAGAATTTTAGCAAAATTGCAAGATACAAAATAAATCCACATAAATCCTCAACATTTTTATATATCACCAACAAAATGCAACAGCAAGAGATACAAAGAGAAATTCCATTCCAAACAAATGTTGAGAGTATAAAATAATTGGGAATCCATCTACCAAAGAAAAATCAGGAATTACATGAGAAAAGTTATAAAACATTTGCCACAAAAATAAAGTAAAATTTAAATAATTGGAAAGATATTCAGTGTTCTTGGATAGGCCAAGTGAATATGATAAAGATGACAATACTCCCCAAACTAATCTATTTATTTAGTGCTATACCAATCAGACTCCCAAGAAACTATTTTAATGACCTAGAAAAAATAACAACAAAATGCATATAGAAGAATAAAAGGCCGAGAATTGCAGGGGAACTAATGGAAAAAAAAGTCAGATGAAGGTGGTCTAGGTATACCTGATCTAAAGCTATATTATATAGCAGCAATCACCAAAACCATTTGGTAGTGGCTAAGAAATAGAGTAGTCAATCAGTGGAACACATTACGTACAAAGGACAAAAAAGGATACATCTATAGCAATCTAATCTTTGACAAACCCAAAGATACCAACATCAGGAATAAAAATTCATTATTTGGAAAAAACTGTTGGGAAAACTGGAAATTAATATGGCAGAAATTAGATATGGATCCACACTTAACACCATATACCAAGATAAGATCAAAATGGGTCCATGATTTAGGCATAAAGAGGGAGATAATAAATAGATTAGAGGAACAGAGGATAGTCTACCTCTCAGACCTGTGGAGGAGGAAGGGATTTATGACCAGAGGAGAACTAGAAATCATTATTGATCACAAAATAGAAGATTTTGATTACATCAAACTTAAAAGTTTCTGTACAAACAATATTAATGCAAACAAGATTAGAAGGGAAGTAACAAATTGGGAAAATATTTTTAAAAGCAAATGTTCTGATAAAGGTCTCATTTCCAAAATATATGGAGAATTGGCCCTAATTTATAAGAAATCAAACCATTCTTTAATTGATAAATGGTCAAAGAATATGAACAGACAATTTTCAGATGATGTAATTGAAACTATATCCACTCATATGAAAGTGTTCCAAATCACTACTGATCAGAGAAATGCAAATTAAGACAACTCTGAGATACCACTACACACCTGTCAGATTGGCTAAGATGACAGGAATAAATAATGATGAATGTTGGAGGGGCTGTGGGAAAACTGAGACACTAATACATTGTTGGTGGAGTTGTGAAAGAATCCAGCCATTGTGGAGAGCAATTTGGAACTATGCCCAAAAAGTTATCAAACTGTGCATACCCTTTGATCCAACATTGCTGCTATTGGGTTTATATCCCAAAGCAATACTAAAAAGGAGAAAGGGACCTGTATGTGCCAAAATGTTTGTGGCAGCCCTTTTTGTAGTGGCTAGAAATTGGAAGATGAATGGATGTCCATCAATTGGAGAATGGTTGGGTAAATTATGGTATATGAAGGTTATGGAATATTACTGTTCTGTAAGAAATGACCAGCAGGACGAATACAGAGAGGTTTGGAGTTACATCAACTGATGCTGAGTGAAATGAATAGAACCAGAAGATTGCTGTACACTTCAATGCTGTATGAAGATGTATTCTGATGGAAGTGGATATCTTCAACATAAAGAAGATACAACTCACTTCCAGTTGATCAATGATGGACAGAAATAACTATATCCAGAGAATGAACACTGAGAAGTGAATGTAAATTGTTAGCACTACTATCTATCTACCCAGGTTACTTATACCTTTGGAATCTGATACTTAACCTGCAACAAGAAAATTCGATTTACACATTTATATATTGTATCTAGGTTATACTGTAACACATAAAATGTATGGGATTGCCTATCATCTAGGGGAGGGAGTAGAGTGATAGAGGGGATAATTTGGAAAAATGATTACAAGGGATAATGTTATAAAAAAAATTACTCAAGCATATATACTGTCAAAAAATTTATAATAAAGTGACTTTGTTTTCAAAATAAAATAAAATAAAATCAAGGTAGGAAACATTTTCTATGAAATAAAACTATTTTGTAATCTTATTTTTGGAGTATTTCTTTAAAAAATGAGAATTTGAATTTGATTAATGCAGCATTTCACAATATCACTACTAACATTATTTTCCTTGTATATGTCTTCTCTTTTCCCCATTAAGATAGAAAATCAAAAGGATAAATGCTTACTATGGCTATATGAGTGAAATGTTGCATAGCTAGAACTACAAGTTCACATCAGGGAGGATAATATGAAATCACAAGTGTATGACCAGAAATAATCATCTGGAAAAGTGGGAGGGTTCTCCAAATTAATATTTTCATCACATGGGTGACTTCATATGAATTTTCTGTGTCCTTTACAGAAAGGAAGGAAGGAAGGAAAGCAAGTGAGGTTGGGAAAAAGAAATGAATGAAGGAAGGAAGAGGGGAAGGGAAGAAAAGATAGAGGCAGGAGGGAAAGAGAAAGAGAAGAAGGGAGGAGGGAAGAAAAGAGAGAGGGAGCTCTTTAATGATACCTGACCTGAATGCATTTAGTGGCAATAGTCTGTAAATACATATACTTTTATTAAGTACTACTTTGTGCCTCATATTTTGCTAAATACTGAGAATATTAAAACAAAAGCTAGTTTGTACTTTCAAGAAGCAAACCATCAAATGAGGAAAAACAGATGAAGACATCAGAAAGTAAAATTTGGAAATTGGGAGTAGAGTAAGGAACCTAATTTACCTTTTTTAAAACTGTCAAGAAATCAGTCAAGATGACATCATGGATATAATTCTTCCTATCTTGTTGAATTTGCATGTCCTGTTGTTCATTTGTTAGCTGTAAATAAATGATTCCTTCTACATTATTGGAAAAAAAATTAGGAAATTCAATTTAGACAATTCTGGCGATTCCCATATTGAAAAAATAAAAAGTGAAGTCAGTTCCCTTTAAACAATTGGGAAACACCAAAGAAACTTTCAGGTATGAAGAATGAACAGGCTAATTAACTAAAACATTAAAAGTTAGTGAAAGCTTTAACTTTTGGTAAAGTGAATCCTGCTATATGAAAGTTTATTATCTTAAAGTAATCCAGTTGTATCATCTAATTTCTTATTTATAGACACACTTTAGAAATTTATTTAAGTAATGAATTGTCCCATTGTAATGTTCACAGGTTCTCAGCAAATGATATATCCAAAAGACATTTTGTGAAGGTAAACACTTTTATTTCACATTATGCATTAATCAGATTAGAGGAAGTGTCTTATTAGGGAAATATTTAGCCATAACACAATGGAGCAAAAGGGGATCCCCTTCTTCCAGAGCAATGATATAAGTAGAATTTACAAAGTAATTCAAAAGCATAGAAGGAATAGAAGATTTTTTTCCATTCTGTGTTTTTATAAGTATATAGAATTTTTAATATAATAATTCCTTCTCCTAATTGAGAATTGCAACTGCATATTATATTCTTAGCAAGTTGCTTGTGTTTTCTTGACACTTGAAGAAATTTTCCATGGCCCCACTGTTAGTGAATTAGAGACAAAATCCTAGATCAGTGAATCTATTTTACCATGCTGCCTCAATAGATCAAATAGAAAAACCATTAGAAAGACCTAAGATCAAATACTTTTACATATGTATATGTTAAAGTTAAATTGTAGATAGACTGATGGGCTAAAATCATGAAATCTTGAGTTCAAATGTGACCTCAACACTTATTAACTGTGTTACTTTGGTCAAGTCATTTAAACTATATCAGCTTCAGTTTCCTCATCTGGAAAATGGGAATAATAATAGTGCGTACATCAAAGAGTTGTATTGAAAATCAAATAAAATAAAATGTGTGAATAATTTTGCAAATTTTAAAGTATATAATCATATAATATCATCATCAATAACAACATTTAAATGAACTTTCCTTACTCCTCCCAACTCATACATTATTTTTTCATTATTTTTATTATAGCTTTTTATTTACAAGATATATGCATGGGTAATTTTTCAGCATTGACCCTTGCAAAACCTTCTGTTCCAACTTTTCCCCTCCTTTCCTCCCTCCTCCAGATGGCAGGTAGACCAATACATGTTAAATATGTTAAACTATATGTTAAATACAATCTATTTATACATATCCATAGTTATTTTGCTGCACAAAAAAAAAAAAAAAAAAAAAAAAAACTATCGGACTTAGAAATAAGGTAAAATTAACCTGAGAAGGAAATTTTTTAAAAAGCAAGCGAACAAAAACAGAGGACTTGGAAATGCTATGTTGTAGTTCATACTAATTTCCCAGAGTTCTTTAGTTGGGTTTAACTGGTTTACTTCATTATTGAACAAATGGAACTGATTTGGTTCATCTCATTGAAGAGGGCCACGTCTATCAGAATTGGTCATCATATAGTATTGTTGTTGAAGTATATAATGATCTCCTCATATTGCTCATTTCACTCAGCATCAGTTCATGTAAGTCTCTCCAGGCCTTTCTGAAATCATCCTGTTGGTCATTTTTTACAGAAGAATAATATTCCATAACATTCATATACCAAAATTTATTCAGCCATTCTCCAATTGATGGGCATCTATTAAGTTACCAGTTTCTGGCCACTACAAAAAGGGCTGCCACAAACATTTTTGCACATACTAGTCCCTTTCCCTTCTTTATGATCTCTTTGGAATATAAGTCCAATAGTAACACTGCTGGATCAAAGGCTATGCACATTTTGATAACTTTTTGAACATAGTTCCAAATCATTCTCCAGAATCAGTGTCCTAGTTTTCCCACATCCCTTCCAACATTCCGTATTGTCTTTCCCTGTCATTCTAGCCAATCTGACAGGTGTTTAGTGGTATCTCAGAGTTGTCTTAATTTGCATTTCTCTGATTAATAATGACATGGAACATCTTTTCATATGGCTAGAAATAGTTTCAATTTCTTTATCTGAAAATTGTCTGTTTATATCTCACATGTTACTTTGCAGAAGCAGCACATGGGGCTACACTAAAGATATCCTTTTTCTTCTAACTCATGGCATAACTCATGGCACTTGCTTGAAGTGCTCTGTAGAAGTTCCTATTATTATTATGTTTAACATTAGTGATGACTTCCCTGGACCATCTCAAAAATCTTAGTTTTCAATTCTTAGGCCAGCACTTATTACACTTTGTTAGGATATTTACAAGGTGCTAAGTAAGTGGAATTGTGGAGACAATGTTAAATCTACTTTAACATTGATTTAATCCTACAACAAATAATAATTTGCTAGTGATATAATGATTGGTGTATACTCAGTGTGGGGCATATAAGCAAGAAACTTTCAGGGCCAGAAAGGGCAAGTCTACTAGAAGCTCTCAGAGCCTCAGCCAGGATTCAGTCGAGCAGGTTCAGAAGCCAGAGAAGGAGTTAGGCAGAATTAAGGAAGATAGAGAAATGGTGGCAGGCTGTCCTGTGGAGAACACTGAAACCAAGATCCAGAAGGTCTCCAGAAAAGTAGCTGAGCCTCACTGAAGGAGAGAAGACTTTGAAGAAGACAAAAAAGGATTTGGATTTTAACACCTGGCTGCATTTGGGGTGATTACACTGAACTGAAACTAGAATTCCCCCAAGAAACCTTCTCCCAAAGAACAATACATGTTAGAGAAGAATATTATAACACTTTATTATTTCAATATTATGTGCTAGTGACTTAAAAATTTGACATGTTCCTAATGTAGAAACCATCTTCCCCTCATCATTAATGAGAAAGAGAAAAATGATTTTGAGCTTTAACTAAACAGTTCTGCATCAAAGGAAAGATATTTAAGAATTTAAGACATTTTAATGAAAAGTAGTAGTGTTATTTTAAAACTGGTTCTCAGTAAAATTGTGAATTCTAAATGACTTTACTAAAATGTCACATTTAAATATGAAGAATAAAACAGAACATGTAAATTCAACTGTCTATACAATAGGGAAAAACGTTCTGATGAGGAATATATTGTTACACAAAGTTCTGGTGGGCGGTATCTTTTTTCATGTGTTTTGTCTGCTCCAGTTTAATAAATAGAATTTAGTCTAAGAGTTTCCATGATATTCATATAGGGTATGATATTACAAGGACCTTGTTCAAATATATTCTCTGGCTGTGTGACCCTGGGAAAATCATAATCCTGTTTGTCTCAGTTTCCTCAACTACAAAGTAAGCTAGAGAAGGAAATGACAAACAACTACAGTATTTTTGCCAAGAAAACCCTAAATGAGATCACAGAACTGGACATTACTGTATATAAAGATGGTACATGAAATAATTTTGACTCTCAAACTCTGTACTTGTGTAAACAAAATTAATCCTCATACCATTTGCTCACATGGATAATTTTCTAATGGTTTAAGATTCTTTGAGAAAAAAAGTATTATGAATCAGAATATTGAAGATGGAGATGTACATTTTAGAATGTATATCTACTGATGAGGTATGTATTGGAGGCTCTAAGCTGAGATGGATCAGCTCTTCTCCTCCTGGGTCTAATTAACCTCTCTCCTTTCCCAAAGTAACCAAGGGCAGGTTCGGTAGGGAATGAATTTGCCACTCAATGCTGTATCAAAACAAAGTCTTTATTGATAGTAAAGGGATAGGCAGGCATTTGGCTTCCAGGAAGGCCAAACTGCCTGGCAAGGGAACTCCAACGGGCACAAGGCTGGTGTAGACTGAGTGCAAAGATTCTATTTTTTAGAACTTCCTTTTATACATAACTAGGGTCATTAAAACAACGTTTGCACAGAGATGTTATCCAAGAGGTTCTGGAGATATTTGTAAATAAGATAGGAATTTCTCTTAATCATTTGTATCTCAAATTGCCTCCTTTCACCCTTCCTCAGACAAGAATTTCCTGTTAATTATTTTTATCTTGAACTATCTCTTTTTTTCCAGACCTTACTAACTTTCCTTGCTGTGTCTAAAGAGTCTTTAGATGTATTAAAGGAGGCAGTGAATGCTTTTGTCTAGTATATTTAGGCAAAAGCCCTGAAGGGAAGATCATTTGGTTTAGGGAGTGAGTGAAAAACACAATAATAAAAGGGCACAAAGAATCCCTTAATCTCATCTCCCAGGGGCTAAGAATGACTTTTCTGAAAATGGTTACCCTTACTCCTCCACATATACACTCCAATAGTAATGTCATTGGGAAGCCTTTAGGATAGTGATGTTCAGGCTTGTCAAAGAGGGAGTCTCCATGACAGCACTGAGATCAGAACAATTCAGGTACTTTATAAGAGGGTCAGCATCTTCAGTCAGGTCTGACAAGCTTCTCAGCTTTGAGGGAGCAGTTAGTATAATTCAATGGAAGTTTCTAACTCTTAACTGAAGATTCTAAATATGGAAGATTTTAGAGATAGCACCAGGATGAATGGAGATAGTGTCAGCTCAGAGCAGGAAAATGGCTAAGGAACACAGGATTTATTGAATAGAGGTTAAGAAAAAAAATGACAATAGCAGTAATATTAATAATAGATTTTACTTCCACTGTAGACCTTAATAACAACAAAATTATAATGTTGTACAGGTTTGTGGGAGCCTCCTGAAGAATAGAAATAGAGACTGGACCCATAATTTCATTGATATAGAGAGTTCTAAGAAAATAAAACTCCCTCTACCAGTGCAGATTGACATCATCTATGCCATTTGTTATCTTAGAAAATAGACTAGATCACAAAGACATGCTCCTTCTTTCTCTATACAATGAATTCTCTGTCAGGATACTATAATATGGTAATTTTCCATCATCATAAATTTTTTAGATGGAAAGGACTTCTGAGATCATCTAATTATTTTTTTTAAAACAAATAAAAAAACATGGATGTCTACAAAGATTGTGACAAGGATATAGCTATAACAAGCAGCAGAGTCAGAATTTAAACACAGTTGCCCATTAACCCACTGTTTCCTCAGATGTTGTGGTATATCTGCTGCACAATATAGCTGTATCTATATCTTTCTTCATCTAAACACATTTTCAGCTATCTTTTTTTTTTTTTTTTTTTTTTTGCTTACCTCACAGCATCACCTCATCTCACCTCAGATATACCAGTATAAATGAGCTTTTTTTTAATGGAAACATTCATAAAATTTAAAGCTTATTTACACTTCCCCCAACATATCCTGAGAAGTCTAACTAAGAATTTAGTACATAAAAATTGTGACAATTCATTTCAGGGGATAATATCTATGAAAGCACTTCAAATGCTACAAAGAAATACAAGTAATAAATATAATGTATTTACTAAAGCTATAAATACCATCATACCATTACTTACAACTAAGTCAGGAAAACCTAAGTTTAAGACTAGCCTTGGACACTTATTAGTTCTGGGATCTTAGAAATCACTTAGAAATTACTTTTCTATCCTGTAAAACAATAACAACTATCTACCAAGATTGTTGTAAAGATAAAATAAAATACGGGTAAAGCACTTACCATAGTATCTGGTACATAACAGGTATCATATAAATGTTGTTATTATTAAAATTAAATCAATATTTAATAAAATGGATATTATTTTAAAAAGTACTATTTAGTATTTTTTTATTTGGTTGTTTGTTTTTTGCTGAAGTAGTTGGGGTCAAGTGGCTTACTCAGGATCACACAGCTTGGAAGTATTAAGTGTCTGAGGTCAAATTTGAACTCAGATCCTCCTGACTTCAGGGCTGGTGCTCTATCCTCTGTGCCACTTAGCTGCCCCACTATTTAGTTTAATAAAATTATTTTATATTGATATTTAAATCAACAAAAATAACAATAATAATAACCATTCTGAGGTACCCTCAGTACAAATGTATAGATCTTTTATAGCTTAGTAGAAAGTTGGTTTTAAAAATTACAGGGGCCAAAAAATTCATAAACCTATGACCAGTCAGGTAAAGAGCTACACCTAACTCAGTTCTCAGTGGGTTCACACACAACTTTCTGTTACCTAGTTATTCCTAAGCTTTACAATCTGGAAGGACTTGCTAGATTTGAATTTTGCTGGTAAAAGACAGAGTTAACTACAAATCATGATGACAACACTGGGATAAGACTATATTGAACAATCATTATTATTATTAGTTTTTAATATTTCCCACTCCAGTCTTGAAGAAAAAGAAAAGTCAAACAAACAAAAAAAAGGAAACCAACAAAAATTCTTACCCATATTTTATACCAAATAATTGATTTATTTAGTTAAATGGATAAGTGGATCAAAATTTGTGCTGCCAGGGAAATCAAAGAAATATACATTATGTGAAAGGCACTGCGAAAAATGTGATATAATAGCCAGAAGTGTGCTAGAATGGAAATCATAGTGATTTCAGAGAGCTGATTTTTGCATCACATTTACAATGTGTACCTTTACAATGTACATTTTCAGTACAACTTTTCACATATAAGACATGCTACAAATACTTGGAAATAAAGTTCCATATCAGGATTTGATTTGTTTTTGTACTGATTGGAAAGACTTTTAAAAATAAAAGAAATATATTAAAAATACAGGCTAAATTTTAAAAAGTATTCTATGAGCATTTTGGTTTTGGAGATCCAACATTTTTTTCATTTCCAAATTATTTACTTCTGTCTCCATTCAGCCCTATCCAATAAAAAGGTAAAATGTGTGATGTCCATTATAAATATGAAGTCATGCCTTAATATATTAAAGTCATACTTTCACATTATCCATATTTTAAAAAAGCAAGATAAATTAAGAAAGAAAAAGAAAAAAGATTCTGCACTCTGAATCCATCAGTTCTTTATTGACAGGTAGACAGTAATTTTAATCAGGAGTCCTTTAGAACTATGGTAGATAATTGTACTCATAATTATTACAATCTTTCACATTTGGTTATCATTACAATATTGTTATTACTATAAATATTGTTCTCTTGGTTCTGCTCAGTTTACATTGCTTCATTAACATTTCCTTTTTTTTTTTTTCTGAAATCATACCATTCATCATTTTTTAAAATAGTAAAAATAGTATTCTATCACAGTAACCTACTATAACTTCTCTGGTCATTCCTAATTTAATGGTAAAGAACTTTATTTCCAATTATTTATAAACAACAATAAAACAAACAAAACCAAAGACTGTTATATATATTATTTGTGTATATGAGTTCTTTTCCTTTTTAATCTTATTTCTTTAACATATAGGACTTGGTAGTTTTATACATGAATACATACAGACATCCTTAATACACATTTTTTATTTTTTTTTATTTTTTGGCGGTTAACACTTCTTGGAGACCACAATGTTAACAACCATGGGGAACAAAAAGACTAAGGAAACTTTTAAAAATAGAAATCAATATGTGGTCCTCTCAAAGAATTGTTAGAATATAACTTCCTCAGTCTTGCTTTCTATTTCTCTTATTTATTGGGAATCACAATTCATGTCAGGGAAACCTGAAGCTTTTGAAAAACCTCTTCTTAAACTAATTCCTTGGAATCCTATGCTGTTCAGAAATTAAGCACACCTATTTAAGGGTGGGGGCAGGAAAGATGCTTATGTTGTTAAGGAAGAAGAGTTGTTCAAAAAAAAAGAGGCAGAAAGATGGCTCAGGAAGGGACAGCATGTGAATTATCCCCTGGTTTAGATAAGGTTTGCAAATTTTGGGAAGCCAACTGAAAAGATGATTCCAGAGAACTTTTCACCCCACCCTCAAAAATGTTCTAGTCAATTGAGAAAATGATCATGGTATTAAATGAATCATTTGTGGGTAACAGAGCATTTTTAATTCTCATTTTTGCTGATCTGGCACATTCCCAAAACCTCATCAAAATTCATTTGGCAGGAATACTGACTTTAACATTAAAAAGACACTGCTTAATTTCAATGACATGGCTGTTTCTTTCTATTCTTCACTCCCTTATGGGACGGCCCATAAGGCGACTTCCTATCCTGAACATACTTTGTTTAAAGATAATTTATATTAATATTCTGTATTAACACATATATTCCTCTGCATCTCATTCCCCTCTCACAGATAGCCATTTTGTACAGCAAAAATTATATTTTTTAAAAAAAGGAGGAAAGGAAATAAAAAATTCATATCATATCTTTTTTTTTAATCTTCTTTTTAAATTTTAAATTGCTTAAACACCTGAAGACTTCTCAGCATTGCAAATGAATGTTTTCTCATTCTTTAGAAGGGATATTCAGAAATGTGATTCTTTACTATTATGCAACATTCATTTCTTTTTATTTGTGTCATGTTTTTATTTTAATTTTACTATAAGATTTATCATTTTTTATTTATTTTTTAGCTCTGCTTGTTTTACAGCGTGAGTTCATATAGTTTTTTTTTTTTTTACTTAACAAAACATTACAGTATATTTCTGTGCCATAATTTGTTTTCCATTCCTTAATCAAAGGACATCTACTTTGTTTGCAATTACAGAAAAACAAAGCAAAAAACCCCCACAAACAACAATAAGATGTTGCTAAATTGTTGTATAGAAGACTTTTTTTTTTTTTTTTTTTTTTTTTTTTTTTTTTTTTTAGTAATGAGTTCCTTGAACCTATGAATGGAACCTTTCAGTCAAGTCTTATGAGTATTTTAGTCAATTTATTTGTATGCTTCCAAATTACTTTCTAAAATTGCTATACTGATTCCTGTGGCAACCCGTTAGCACCTTGGACACTTCAGAATCAGCCAGTCAGGATAAGCAAAAATCTTTATTCTTGGTCTTTAACTGTAGAAGTGAAGAGAGTGGATGTGTAGGATCTCTGCAATCTCACTCCCTTTTCTCTCTTGCAGAAGTGACCCTGGCTAGTCTCACTGCACCTCCTAATCCCTCCCACAATTCTCTGTATACACCAAAGAATGGGCCAGCAGAGGATAGTGGGAAGGGCCATTTTTTCAAGCATATTCTTATATAGTATTGTCCAATCAGTAATTAGCCTCAAGTGTCTGACCCCAGTGCATTGACTCAATAGTTTTAGCTCTTCACAGATCCCGAATACCCCCAACAAGGCAATAGAATCTTTATCTTTCCATCACCTCTTCAACATAAACTATTCTAGCACTGTCAGTTTTTTGAGTGGGAGGTAAATCTTTTATTATCAGTAATTTGTAATTTTCTTTCTTATGATCGTTAATAGTTTACAATTCTTTTGTGAACTTGTTCATATCTTTTTTCTACATATTTAGTGCAGAATGGGCTATATAGTCTTATGCAACACAGCTGTCTCTCTGTCTTGCATATCAAAATCTTCTCTGAGAAATTTAATTCAAAAATTACTTTTTGCATTAGGCAGCCTTCCTTTGTTTCCTAGATGCATTAAGAAAGCTCCTTTGTTCATAAGCTTTTAATTTCATGTAAGTCAAAATTTCTATTCTATCATCTGTAATTGCCTCTATCCTTTGTTTGGGTAAGAGTGCATATCTTGGCCATAGCTTTAAGGTATGTATCTACTTCTTTACTAATGTTTTTATTATTGTCATTTTAATATTAAGGTAACATACCATCTTGAATTTATTGTGGAACACAATGTTAGATGATGGCCTAATTCTAACTTCAGTTTTTCTGATGCAATTTTTCTCATACTTTTTTAACAATAAGGAGTTCTTTCCCATGTAATTTATATTTTTGAGTTTATCAAAGTCAGTTTTTTAATATGTAAATTACAGATAATAGCTGTTATTCATCTGTGTTTTGTGATTGGATTCAGGGATTTCTTGACAAAGATATTGGAGTGGTTAGCCATTTCATTTTCCAACTCATTTTATAGATATTCAACTGAGGCCCTCAGGGCTAATTTGTCCAGGGTCACATGGCTAGTATCTGAGGCTAGATTTGAATTCATGAAACTCACTCTTCTTCATTCTAAGCCCAATGCTCATTCTACTATACTATGTAGCTTTGCCTACCTAACAGCATTATTGTGAAGATCAAATGAGATAATATATCTGAGGTATTTTGGAAAACTTAAAATGGTGGATAAATGCTATCTGCTCTTATTGCTAGCTATTGTGAAGAGATGTCTTTTTATTTTTTCTGGCTTTCCTTCACTATATTTTACTAAGTAGTAGGAGAGTATTATTTTATTTCTCATTATCTTCTTCAAGATTTTTAGGTTCATGAATCCATACCAAGGCCAAATTGAATACTAATCGGGTTGTCAGGATTGCAAACATATGCAGGAATTCCTTATGGGGGAGGTTGATAGAGAAAGGAGGGCAATAATGTCTAACAATGTAGGCTAATCTGAGACTTCAAAAGCTAAGAGAAAGTAGAATTTAAGTTCCTTTGGGAATGGGGTTATTTCTTTTAAATTATTGCTATTTAAAACCATCAACATAATCATATTGGTTTGCCTTATAGGGGCCATTCTATGGAGCATGTTTAGGGTGGCCATAACTAGTTCTTTTTGAGTACTTGGGAGTTTGGGCTTTTATTCTAACTATGAGTATCTCAGGCTTAATAGATTTGCACTTTGAGATGATAAAGGTTATTAAAAGTTAAGTCAAAAGGCTGGATGATAAATGGGATAAAAGGGGTGAAGTGACTATTTCTTCTAACTCATTCTTCCCTATCCTAGGGTTGCACTCAGGAGAGGATTCATTTCAGGCTGCTTCTGAAGAGTATGATATGGAAAGAGATAAACTGACCCTATTCTCCATATTACCATAAGTTTATGTTTTTTGAAACATGTTTGGCCCAGAAAAAACTTGAGTCTGAGTTTTAGACTTCTTTTGTATGTTTTTTCCTAATATTTGAAAAATAAGTACATGTTTTTCCTAATATGGATGTTTACAGATTTCAAGGTGAACACCTACTATTATCAACACATATCTGAAATCTTTCTTCTATATTGGAACATATATTGGATGTGATTTCTTCTTAACTTCAATCACAGAGAATGGCAAAACTTATCCTGAGCAATTGTGTTTTAATAAACGTTTCCATGATCATTTCTTCATCTATATCCTTGAGGCTTCCTTCCACTTCTAGCCCTATAGATTTCATTAATTTTCATACATTGATTATCTAAACATACATTAAAATTAATATAAAATTCTTCTAGTCTGAAACTTAGAACTGAAGTCATGAGTACAGACAGGTAAGATTCATCTTGATGGTCTCTGAAAAGTCTCCTTGTGTAGTATCTCATCTGGGGTTTCTCTCTGAAATATCAAAATTTTATTTGGGTCATTTTCTAAAAAGTCTCTCCAATTCTAAGCAAACATTCAGGCTAACAGCAACAAACCAATAAAACTCAGCTTTTATTTAATCTAACAGAAAGTACATGGGTATTATTCCTAAATCACAAAAATTCAAGATAGCCATACTTGAAAGGCTTTTCTTCTTTTCTCCTCCTTATTTCCCTAGTCATGAAAGAAAGAAGAGGTACTTGAAAAATCAAGAAACTCCCAAATTGACAGGTTCCACTCTTCTTTTTGTATATATAATATCCATATAACTCACAGTTTAAGAAAAGAGATAAATCCATGTTTTTCCACCATATCATAGCTACCCGAATTGTCAGTTTCTATTAGAGTTGTCTAATTTGATCTAAGAATCTCTCCCCAGGTCCAAAAGACTCACTTGACAAGATTATGTTTCTCTTTGTTTAATTTTGTCTAGGGATGAGTTCTCCTTTACTTTGAGGGAAACAGGTATGGGAATCACTAGTATCATTTTCCTCATTTTTTTTTTTGTCTGCTTCTTTTTATTTGTATCTCCTATTCTTAATCATCTATCAATGTCTCCAGGTCAATTAATATCTCCAATTAACATCATCTTGTTTCTCCCTTAGACAATATTTCCTTAATCAATAATGGTTCTTTGGAGGATTTGAAGAGATATAATCTATTGAGATCTCTGATCTCTCTCTCCAAGCTTATAATTCCTGCTTTTAAGGTAATTAGGGAATTCATGTCAGTACCAAGATAAATACAAGATAGACAGTAAATGCCAGGGTAAAATTCATAGATAACTTGCACCATGTCAAATAGAAAGAAGAGGGAGGAGGACACATTTTTTCTTCATTCAGACTTATTTCTTTTAATCTTACAATATTGCATTTATGTTTAAAGGTAATGATCCATTTGATAGTAAGGAATTAATGTGCTCTATTAATAGTCACTATAGTTATTTTACTTAATTTGACTTAATGCGACCACCACTGTCAGACTTGGAAAAGATTCAAGCTTGTTCAAACACTACTTTTTTCTAATGGTAGCTAATGTTTCCCCTCTCTTACCAAGTTCTTAAATGACAACCCAAATGTACAGTCCCTGAGACTATTTCTAACAAATGTCTAAATGTGAATTAGTTTTCTAACTCTGTGTGCAAAAGAAAAAAAAAAAATATTCTGTGTAATGTATTGTTTCCTAAATATAGTCTCTTTAGAAATACATATCCCCTGATGTGCTGGGTTCTGTAAATTACAAAACTAAATCCTGTTTCCAGCCACAGGGAGGTTCAGTCATCAAAGTAATCCCCTGCATAAACTGCCTACCCAATATAAAGGCTTCACAATAGACAGTCTGCATTTAACAAAATGACAATATTGTGCTCTGAGTACAGCCACGAGGTCACAGGATGGATTTCAGAGACCTGCTTTTTTCTTTCTAAATAGGCACATATGGGGCCTGGCTGACTATTCAGAAAGGAAAATGAGAGGCAGAAAACTGGAAAAATCTAGCAGTCTTTCCTTCTTTTTAGACTCCATAAGAATAAAAATATCCTGGCTGCTGAGACAGAGGAATCCTTGATGCTCCTTTGCATTTTCTTGACCTGATTCTGCTTGATAAGCTTGGCTTAAGTCTCCTATGACATAGTTCTAAAATGAATTGTGAGAAATTTGGGATAACATCACAAGTGAGGAAGTAAAATAGATGGTAATTTCTTTTAGTCATTTTCTTTAAGTTTGGAAATTGATAGATGATACAATGGATAGAACACCGAGCCAGAAGTCAGGAAGACCTGAATTCAAACCCATCTTCAATCATATACTAGTTGTATGACACTGGCAATTACTTAAAACTGTTTGCTTTAGTTTCTTCATTTATGAAGTGGAGATAATACTAATACTTACCTCCCAGCATTGTTTGGAAGAGCAAATGAAATAATAACTAAAACGTTTAATATAGTATCTGGCATATAATAAACATATAAATATTAACTATTATTGTTATTAATCTTCCTACAGTTTCTTATTTCCTCAGTAGGGACACTGTAGAGACGTAGAAAAGGGACAGAGAGCTTAGTACAATACATAGACCAAAAGTCAACTGCAAAATATGCTCTAAAGATATAAACATTCAATACTACGAATTTTAATAGAATGAAAGAAGATAACTTTGTCCCACAAGCACCACCTCCTGAGAAGATCATGGAGGATCAACTTTGCCCTGACTTAACCTCTGAGGCCTCATTAAGGGAATTTTTTGTCTTGAAAATTTTCTCAGAAGATGGAATGGAAGTATTTCTTACTCTATAACTTTAATATTTTTCCAGAAGACTTATAACTTCTTGGAATTATTATTATGCTCTCCAGATACCCCAACAATTATTTCATGATAGCAGAACCGAAAATTGTCATTCTATTATTTCTCTTTTCAACTTGAGTTTTTGTTTTCTTATGATTTTTGTTGAGATATGAAGATTGTAATCAACTTTGAATTTGAGCCTTTCACTTATTTTCCACTTTGGGGGAAGGGTAGGAGGGAGTTGTGATATACTGACTTATTTTTTCAATCTAAAAGTTAACAAGGCACCAAAGGTAAGTGTAGAAAGAAATGGAATTAAATTAGACTTCTCCTTGCACTGGAGGCATTATTCTTTATTACTTTATTCCTTCTATTATTGCAAGGAAGGACATGACTAGGATACTAGGTCTTAAATTTATTGAGCATCATCAGTAAAGAAGTGAGCTTTTTCTTAGAGTAAATTGCAATACCTCTTAATTTGTATTCTTTACACTTTGCCTATGAAGAATGTAGGTTATATCCTCTTAAGCTATAGGAAAGTGAACTACCTAATGTAAATTTGCAAGTCATTTTTAGATATGACATAATAAAGCTCTTAAAGTTTAAAGTGATGTGATTCCATTTTCATTTATTCATTAATTGAGTGGAAATTAGATTATATGACGAAAACTTAAAGGCAATGGAATAAATGTGTTTGAAAAAAAATACAGAAGGAGGGAATCTAGCTTTCCCTAATGCAAATGAAGAGAAACAATGAAAAAAGAAAATGATCATGCATCCTTCATCTCTACAAAAATCAAAGATAAAATACCGATTTAATTCTATCATAATGAAGCATTATGAAAAAGTATACCTACCAAATGCTAGGATTTTAGCTTGAACTTTTGCTTTTAATGATCAAAAGCTTATGGAAGTTTTGTTGTTGGCTTGTTTATTTTTTTTTTAATTTTTTTTTTCCTTTTGATCCAATTTTTCTTGTGCAGCATGTTAAATGTGAAAGTATGTTTAGAGGAATTACACATGTTTAACCTATATTGAATTGCTAGCTGTCTGGGGGAGGGAGAGAGAAAAATTTTGAACATAAGGTTTTGTAGGAGTGAATGTTGAAAATTATCCTTGCATGTATTTTGAAAAATAAAAAGCTATTATTAAAAAGAAATCCTAGGATTTCTTAAACTCATTTAATGGACAACTGCACCTATCTATTTTACTTTGAAGAAGGAATCCATAGCTGCAGGAATACTGAATTTATTGATGATGGCAGAAGATTTGAGCTATATAAAACTTATGTGTTGTAAAAATGGACTTTTAAGGAAGTTTATAAAATTGATCCTCTGGATACCTTAAAGATTTTATTTTAGTGCATTTTATTTTAGAATTGTTTTCTTATAAGTGTGTTGGATTCAATGATCTCTTCATATCCCTTCTAAGTCTGTGATATTGTGATTAGAAATCATAACCATTAAACATGCTATTTGCTACATATAGTGCCAGAACCATGTTGCCTCAGTTGGAGACTAATGCCTATTATTATCTATGAAATATAGCAGAGCAATTATATAACTATAAGTTTTTAATGGATTTCTTAGTATCATCTTGAAAGATATTTTCCCTGATAATGGCTGAAATGCCTATTCTTAATATCACTTTTTCTCTTTGAACAAAAGCTAAAAAGAAATTCATAAACTTTGAATGACTTTTCTTTAAGTGTATCCTATAACTAATTCTAAATTTCAATTTTACCTAGTGTAATCTGCTCACAATGTCACAGTCAAAAAGGAGATAAGGCCTAACTGTCAAATTGTATCATCACTAAGAAGTCATTTGATATAAAAGATTTTGTAGTACTCACCATCTGTCTGTCTTTAAGAGGATGCAAAAGTCAGAAAATAATATTTCAAAATTATCATTACAATAGGGAAAATAGCAAAAAAAGTGGAGAATATCATGAAATCTATTGTTTTCAGATATATCAGAAATTAAAGCAAACAGTTTTAAGTAATTTCCAGTGTCATACAACTGGTATATGATTGAAGATGGGTTCAAATTCAGGTCTTCCTGACTTCTGGCTTGGTGTTCTATCCATTATTCTATCCTCTCTCTCTTCTCTCTCTATATATCTGTCTGTCTCTTTTTCTTTTTCTCTTTTTAATTAATTTCTATGTAAATGAATTATCATGTCCTAATTCTTTATAGTCACAAAATAAGTGTGTTAACTATTCATTTTATCAATGGTGAGACAGGATCTTGTAATGGAAAAAAAAAAAAAAAAAAAAACATTGTATGTAGAGCTAGAGAACTGAGTTTAAATCCTAGTTATTAACTTCTTCATTACATGATATTAAATAAGATAATTTCTAAAGACTTCATCAGCAAAATGAGGTAATCGATCTATATCATCTTTAAAGCAATTTTTTAGGGATAATGCTACAATTTGGAAATTAGACTTCTTGGAAATCATTTTATACTAAAAATATTTTTCTGACTATAGTTTGTTAAAGGCTCACAAACTTTTTCATCAATTTAAAAAGTTTCAAGAATACTTCAAAATAGTAGGACTCATTGAGTATACATACTACATAATGTGTTACCCAATGTGTATATGAACAGCTATATAGAATCTATGATAGCAAATAGATCATAATTCTATGCCCTATATCTTAGTAAATAGTTTTATAAATTACTGCATAGAAAACAGCAGCAAACAAACAAATATGAAAAACAAGTGTGTTAAAAGTTTTAGGATACAGAAAATATTTCCAAATTTGAGAACTTATTCATGTTTCCTTAATCACAATGTCATCTCTCTGAGATTACCTCCAATGTTCTCTGTATATATCTTATTTGAAAATTGATTTTTGTACATTGTGCTTTTATTATATTGTAAGCCTCTTGAAAATTAATTTTGTTTGTGACCTTTATATCACTAATTCTTAGTACAATGCCTTCAACATAGTAAATACTTTAAAATACTTATTGACTTACTAAATTAGGCTGGCTTTAAGTCAATAAAGACAGAATACATAAAAAAATAAGGAGATTCAAAAAAAACTCAATCATGACTGGACAAACACAGAAATATTTTCAAAATTTATGCTTTCCAAAGAATTTTATGTTTGTTGAATGCAGCAAATAATGTAATTTTTCACCTTTATAGAACAAACTATATTTTAACATATTTCTGATTATAGTCTATTGTTGTTTCATCTAGAATATTGTAAAAGAGACCTTGACTCCTAACAAGCCTCAGTCTTGGATCATAGTTACTATCCAGTACCTTCTCTTTAATATGCATGCTTGTGCACGAAGGTTGATAATATGTTACTATCTGAAAATATGCTAAACAAAATCAATTGGGCCCTACAAATTTATGCTTAACAATGTCAAATAGGCCCCCACTAGTGCTAGAGAATCTTATTCATCATTGATCAAATTACTATCCCACCTTGCAAAGCAAGTCTTCCATCCTTCTCATCCTTTCTTAAACTTTTCACAGATTCCCCTACCCCAAATCTCACAGCTAAGAACCTTGCAGACAAATTAACCATGACATTCCTTTTGTCCCTCTTCCTCATATACTTTCACTGAGATGCCTTCTATCACTATCTCCTTCACCACTGCTTCCTCTGATGAAGTGTCTTATTCCTTACCAAGGTTAACAGTTCCTCTAACAGATTACTTCCTCTGTCATCCGTACTCTTTTAGTTATTTATCTTCCTGTATATTGGTTACTTCTCCATTATCTTCAAACAAACCTGTTTCCCTTATCCTCAACAAAAAACAAAACAAAAACAAAAACAAAAAACAACAACAACAAAAACAAACAAACAAACAAACAAAACTCATGTTATCCTTCCATCCCCATTATCATTTTATATCTCTTTTAACTTTTATGGTTTAACTGCTGGAAACTGCTGTATTCCAATCTCATCATTCTGCTTTCTCCAAAGTTACTAATGATCTTTTCATTACTAAATATAATTTTTTTCAATCTTAGTCTTTTTAGCTTGTCTTAAGCTTTTGACACTTATTTACCCTCTCCTCTCTATGATATTCTCATCTGCCTAGATTTTTTAGGACACTGCTCTCTACTGGTTCTCTTCATAACTGTCTGATTGTTCCACCTCAGTTTCATTTGCTAGAATATTACACAGGATTCTGTTCTAGGTATTTTTCTTTTTTTCACATATACTAGTTAATCTGATATTATCATCATCTCCAATGGATTTACTATTTCTATGCTTATGATTTCACATTTACTTATCCTTTCCTAACCTTTCTACTAACCAGTTATGTCTCATCTCCTGTATCCTTTAAAGCACTTCAAACTGAATGTCCAGTAGACAAATTAAGCTTACTGTTTTCAAAACTAAGTTATTATTTTTTTTCTAAACTATATACCTCCCACTACAATGAGACAACATTCCAAAAGTTGTGAGATCAAGGCAAAGAAGTATTTAAGGGAAATTCTACATCTCTAAACATGTACATCAATAAAACAGAAAAAAGTACAGACCATCTAACTGCTCCAGAGGAATATTTATATTATTATGAATTGCCCACATTAACAGATGAAGTAAAATACTTTAATAATCCTGCTTTAAAAAAAAAAAAAAAAAAAGTTGATCATAATGAGTTCCCTAAGGAAAACTCCCCAGCACCGATAGATTTACAAGTGAAATCCATCAAACATTTAAGTAACAATTAATCCCAATACTACATACGCTTTTGAAAAATAGATAAAGGAGTCTTATCAAATTATTTTTATGATACAAATGTGATCTTGAAACCCACATCAGGGAAAGCAAAAATAATAGAGAATGAAAACTAAGGGTCAATTTCACTAATGGATATTGATGTTAAAATTTTAAATAAATGCTAGCAATAAGATTATAGTAACACATCACAAAGATCATACATTCCAATCATTATTAGTTAATATTAGGAAAACAATAAACATAACTGATTAGATCAATAACAATCAGCAAAATCATATAAGTTATTTTATAAATAGAAAAACTATCAAAATCCATCTGGAAGAACAAAAGGTCAAGAAAATCAAGAAAATTAATGAGAATTTGTGAAGGAAGGCTGTTTATATTTAAACCTTATTCTATAAAACAAAAGAATAAATGGATCCCTTATTTAAAGTAAGTACTGTTTATCTAAAAACTAAAGTAAGCATTATTTTCGATGGAGATATGGCAAAAGTCATCCCAACTACAATGAGTATAAAGTAAGGGTATCCTTTATCTCAATTATTTTACAATATTGTGTCCAAAATGCTAGCTATAACAATTATAAGAAAAAGAATAGAAAGAAATGAAAATAGGTAATCAGAAAACAAAACTATCACTATTCACAGACAATATAATGGTATACATAAAGAATCCTAGAAATCAACTAAAAGCATAATTGATACAATTAACAAATTTAGTGAAATTGCAAAATATAAAATAAACTCATAAATTATTAATCAACAAAACTCAGCAGCAAGAAGTAGGAAAAGAGCACTTAAAATAGTTGCAGAAAACATAAAATACTTGTTTCTACCTTCCAAGATAAATCTATCAATGATATGGATACAATTACAATGCATTTTTTCACAAAAATACAGATCTATTCAAGTGGAGAAAGATTAATTGCTAATTGTAAATATAATAAAAATGACAATTGTATGTAAGTTAATTTACTTATCTAGTGCCATATCAAGCTTCCAAAGATATATTTCATGGAACTAGAAAAGATAGTAAAAAAAATTCATCTGTAAGAACAAAAGGTAAAAAAAAATATCAAAGGAATCAATAAAAATAATGTGAAGGAAGCTGGCCTAGCAGTTCCAGATTTCAAATAATTTTACAAAATATTAATAATGAAAATAATTTGGTACATACTAGGAAATTGAGTAATGGATCAATGGAATTGATTAGGCATACAGTAAACATAGTAAATGATCATCGTAATCTAGTGTTTACTAAACCCAAAGATCTAAGTTTTGAGGTAAGGACTTACCATTTTAAAACAATGCTAGTAAAATTAGAAATCTATTTGATAGGAAATAGTCATAAACTAATATCTCATACATACTAGATAAGGGAAAATATGTTTTTCAAATTAAAAGGTGATATCATGTTAGGAAAATTTGGAAAAAAAAATTATCTGTCAGATGTATGAGTAAAGGAAGAATTTATGACAAACCAAGATATTTAATCATCTGGAGTGAAATGAATTATTGACTACATAAAATTAAAAATATTTTCCCCACTAAAACAAATGTAATCAAAATGAGAACAGAAAACTGGGGAGTGAGGAGGAGAAGAATTAGCAGGAATTTTCTCTGATACAGGTCTCATTTCTCAAATATGTAGGAAAATGCTCAAATTTATAATAAGAAGGAGGAATTCCCCTATTGATAAGTCATCAAAGGATATAAATAAATAGTTTTCACAAGAAAACAAAGCCAACAATAGTCATATGAAAAAAATTAATTATGGATCAGAAAAAAGCAAATTATGGAAATTCTGATTTTCTGTAAAATCACTTATCATTTATCAGATGGACTAGCATGACTTAAAATAAAATGGCAAATGATGGAGAGATCATCCAATACAAAAAAAAAAAAAAAAAAAGACATACTAATGCATTTTTCAATGAACTTGTCAACTATTTTCACCATTTTGGAAAACAAATTTTAAGTATGAACAAAGGGCTATAAAACTCTGAATACTCTCTGACTTAACAATACCGCTACCAGGTCAATATCCCAAAAAGATGAATGAAGAGGGACATGTTAAATTAAAAAATAATAATTTGGAAATATTTAAAGAAATTAATAAAATTATATTTTTAAAAATCCTTCATAACTTATTCCTTCCTGTTTTTCCTATTTTATTATACTTAAATTCCTACTGTTTACTTTTTAATCAAATGACACTGGAATCATTTCTTGTCTTTGGCTCTAGAACTTTTCTCTAAGTGTCCTTCATATCTGCAATATTTTCTTTCCTTATCTCTGACTATCACCTTCCCTGACTTGCTTTTGGTTCCAACTAAAATATGATCTTGTGCAAGGCATCTTTCCAAACTCTCTTCATTACTGTGGCTTTTCTTAACTATTTCTTATTTATTCTATATATGAATCTCTCTGTGTGTGTCTGTGTGCATGCTTGTTGTCTCCTTCATTGTATTGTGAGCTTCTTTTTGCTTGTTGTCTCCTTAATTATATTGTGAGCTTCTTGACGGTGGGAAGTATCTTTCTTCTTTTCTTTTAATCCACAGTGCTTTCCATGGTGCTTAGAAGATAGTAGGCACATAAAAACATTTATTTACTGACTGAAAAAAAAATAAAGTATTTTTATTTCAGTGAGATTCTGAGAAAGCCAGTGAGAGGGTCTTAATCACAGCAAATCAGCAGATGAATCCCTCAGTTCTGGTTCAGTAGTACAGCAAATCAGTGGGGCAGTCTCCAGTCCCCAGAAGGCAAACTCTAGGAAATGGCTGTTTCCTGACAGAACAGGCAAAGCTACTCCTTACAAATACAAGGGGCTCAGACAAAAGCCAAAGGCTCAGAGCTGCCCAGGAAGCTTGGAGCAGAGCTCACCATAAAAGTGAAAAAGAGGAAATACCAAAAGAAAAGGAAAAAAAAAAAAGAAGAAAAAAGAAACAGAAAAGAACCTTAACCTTTGGAAACTACTATGGTAAAAGTGCAGACCAAAACAAACTCAAAGGAGGACAGAATGTCCACAGAGGAAATTAGGGAGTAATATGAATTGGTCTCCAGCCCAAAGAGGCTTTTTTCTGTTTTGTTTTGTTTTGTTTTTAATCTCTTTCATGTTTTTTTTCCCTTTTGCTCTATTTTTTTCTCTCCCAACATGATTCATAAAACACCGTGTATTAAAAATAAATAAACTTGCTAAATTAAAAAAATATTACTGCTTGCTAATTATCAAACATGATGATCACCCAAATGATAATACAAAGTTTCATAATAGATATAGGCAATATGTGATGCCTTACCAATAAGAAATTGCAAATCAATAACACAATCAAAAGGCTGAAAGGAAGGAAAAAAGTTCATTTCACTCTTCAGTAGTTCACACATTTATCACTATAACTCTTTTTCATCATTTTCACAAGGCAATAGTATAATAGTATATTTATTCATATACTTAAATTTTCAGTCATTCCCCTTGATGAGGAGTTTATGATAATTTGTTCCAGCAAAAATGAATTTCTTTAAATGGATTTTTAAATTCTGATCTTATTTATTTCATCTCTTTGGAGTTTTATTTGTGGGCTAAGTTGTGGCTAAGTAGAATGACAATGGGAATACAAAATTTTGGGGTACAGTTTTACATTTCTTCCCATCACATTTGGATTTAGTCAAAGTAACAGTAAGAGGAAATCAGTGTGTGTGTTTTC
Organism: Sminthopsis crassicaudata; assembly: GCF_048593235.1. Taxonomy (NCBI): domain Eukaryota; kingdom Metazoa; phylum Chordata; class Mammalia; order Dasyuromorphia; family Dasyuridae; genus Sminthopsis; species Sminthopsis crassicaudata. The sequence goes on along the minus strand of NC_133618.1, from coordinate 82,026,198 downwards.
CTGTACTCGTTCCAACATTAGTTATTTTATATCTTTAGAAAATTTGCCACTTTAATAGGTGTGAAATAGAATCTCAGAGTTGCTTTAATTTTGATTTAAATAACTATCAGTTCTTTGGAGCACTTTCTATGGTTTTTGATATTTTAAATTCTTTATTTGAAAATTTCCTATTCAAATCCTTTACCCATTTATCAGTTGGGGAATGGATCTTAGTCTTATGTATTTGAAGTAGTTCTCTTTAGTTTTTGAAAATAAGACCTTCATCAGAGAAACTGGCAAATATTTCCCCTAATTATCTGAACCTCTTCTAACTTTAGCCAAAAGGGCTTTATTTTTGTCATTCAATAAATAAATTTTCATTGTTTATGATGTACTAGCCTAAGGGATACTAGAAAAGGCAAAGACAGCCCTTCCTCTTAAGAAGCTCACATTCTAATAGAGAGATATCATATAAACAACTATGCAAAAATAAGCTATATACAAATTAAATCAGGGATCATTAAGAGAAGGAATTGAGGAGAATTAAGGGGGGATTAGAAAGTGCTTCAAGTAGAAAGTGGAATTTTAGCTTGAACTTGAAGTTAGTGGACATAGAAAATTGATGTTAGGTTGAAGAAAATTCCATGATGGAGTGATATTAGAGCAGAGGGTCTCAAACTACAGCCTGCAGGCCAGACTGAGGACATTTATGGGGCCCACTGTGTTATGGCAAATGGACTGAGGTATGGAGACAGAGTGTGAGTTTTTGTTTTTACTATAGTCGGGCCCTCCAACAGTCTGAGGGACAGTGAACTGCCCCCCTATTTAAAAAGTTTGAGGACCACTGCACTAGAGTATTTAGATTGGGAGGAATAACATGCTCAAATATGTGCTTTATGGAGATCACTTTGACAGCTGAGTGGAGGATAGATTAGCTTGAGTTGTGGCAGAGTTATTGTATCAGTCCAAATATTAGTTGATGAGGAGCCTCACCAGAATGGTGGTAGTGTCAGAAGAGAGAAGGAGGCATTTAGGAAATATTCTCTGCAGGTAAAAATCAATAGAGCTTAACAAAAGATTGTAATAAGGATTGAAAAACTGGCTAGATTATATAGACACAAATATATATACAAACACATGTATGTGTATATATGTGTGTGTGTATATATGTACATATATCTATACATACATATACAATTTGTTTATTACATTTTACAAAATTATATATACATACACAGGCCTATGTGTGTCTACACACACACATATATACATATATGCTTGTATACACAAATATACACTTTAAAAACATAATGAGCTATTTTTCCCCTTCAATAGCTCACGTTATTAAATTTCTTTTTTTTTTGGTTATTGTTATTAGGCTATATAAATCCTCAATTTTGTGATCTATTAATTAGGACATTTTATGTTTTTAAAATATCAACCCAGTTCTATTGAGTGGAGTTTTGGTGACATATAATTGAACAATATAGTTTCCAAGAATTTTCCATATTTCTGCGTTTGTTGTGAATTCCTCTTGCATTTTTATTACTCATAATTTGGTTTTCTTTTTACATATCAAATATTTGACATTTATTTTTTATTTGATTACTTTATCATTTTTGAATAATTATATACCCATGATTGTTCTTTCCATTTTTCTGTTGTTGAAAATATTTAAAGACCTCAATTTTCTCCCAAGGACTACTTTGTCTGCCTTCTACAAATTTTGATATATGTTCTCTTATTATTATTATCTTTAATAAAATTGTCTACTGTATTAATTGTTTGCTCTTTGATTAACAAATTATCTAGGCCTAGTCCAAACTAATTTTTTAATCTTTTCTTCAAGCACCTTTATTGATTATAGTTTTATTGCAATTTAAATGTTTTCTATTTCTGATTTGATATATTTATGTGGTTTTTATGATTTACTACATAAATAATTTATGAATAAAAGGGGTATTTATAATTACACAGATACCCTTTCTATTCCCATCCAATAATGGCTAGAGGTTTAGGTACTTTCCCCCATCCCCCTAAAAATTATATTCAAGTCATTAACTTCAGTCTCATTTTAAATCATTGGGAACACCTTGAAATTTCATACTATTTTAGTCTTCTTGTTAATTTATACTGAAAGTCCTTTGGTACTGCCATTTAAGAATTGAATGTTGCATCATGTTTTGAATTTTATGCTGATGATAACTTTCAATGGTAACTTTGGTAACTGTGGTTACTTTCAATATAATGCAATTTTCTCCTTTATCTTTTGAAATCAAGCTGACTTTTTGCTGCACATTTGTCTAGTCATGAATTTTTAAGGTCAAATAAAAGTTATTTGAGTTTTCTCTAACTCATTTTTTAAAATCTGTAATACTTTTTATGTTTCAAGGGTGTTAATATTTGGGATTCATATGGAAAATATGAATTTTCATATCATATTTGCACAAATACAATGCTAATATTTTTTACCTTGATCTAATTTTAATAAATGTACTTCCAAACAAAGCACCAGAATATTCTTGTAGAAAGTTTAAGGTTTTGTTGCTTATCTGTTAACAAGCATAGAGGCTTCCTTGTATTAAGATTGATAGGAGTCACTAAACATAATCAGGAGGAATTGTTAATCTAAGTTACACTATACGTTGTCAGTGTTAACAGTAGCATATTTAATGGAAAGAAGCCCATTAGTAGAGCACCACAAAATAATCTAAAATTGACCCACATGTAAGTTATTCATCGCAACACAAAATTATATAGAACAAAGTAACAGTGTTATATTTGAATCTGGTTTATCACCTTTTCTTACTTAGTCTTAGGTTTCCTTTCATGAAAGGGACTATATCTACTACTCACAAATACACCAACTCCATGTATAAAAATTACAAAATCCCCTTATCACCTATAATCTATGAGTTTCCACCCCTCCCTTCTCTTTTATTTACCAAACTATATACTTCATCCATACTGTGACCTCTAGAGTACTAAACCTTCTCCATTTTCTTTTTTGTTTTTCAATAACATTTGACATTTTGTGACCACACTTGGCATTTTCTTGGCAAAGATCCTGGAGTGGTTTATCATTTCATTCTCCAGCTCATTTTTCAAATCAGAAAATTAAGGCAAACAGGCTTAAATGACTTGCTTAGGGTCATACAGCTAGTATCTGAGGCCAGATTTTAACTCAGAAATATGGGTCTTTGTGATTCCAGGCCTGACACTTCATCCACAGCACCATCCCTCCTTTATTAAATTATAGTTCCATTCTTCAGAGTACAATTCCTTGCCTTTCCATGGCATTTTTCTCTAACCTCCTATGGCTCCCCCTTTTTTTAATTATAACTTTTTTATTTACAAAACATATGCATGGGTAATTTTTTCAATTGACTCTTGTAAAACCTTCTGTATCAAATTTTCCCCTACTTCCCCCCTACACCCTCCCCTAAATAGAAGATAGTTCAATACATGTTAAATATGTTAAAATATATGTTAAATCAAATATATGTATACATATTTATACAGTTATATTGCAGCACAAGAAAAATCGAATCTAGGAAAAAGAAAAAACAAAACAAAACAAAAAAACAAAAACAAAACAAAACAAAACAAAACAAAAAAAAAAACACCTGAGAAGGAAAACAAAAATGCAAGCAAACAATAATAGAAAGAGTGAAAATGCTACGTTGTAGTCCACACTCAGTTCCAATAGTCCTCTCTCTGGGTGTAGATGGCTCTCTTCATTACTGAACAATTGGAACTGGTTTGAATCATCTTGTTGAAGAGAGTCATGTCCATCAGAATTGATCATCATATAGTCTTGTTGTTGCCATGTATAATGAACTCCTGATTTTGCTCATTTCACTCAGCATCAATTCATGTAAGTCTCTTCAAGCCTCTCTGAAACCATCCTGTTACCATTTCTTACAGAACAATAATATTCCATAGCATTTATGTACCATGATTTATTTAACCATTCTCCAACTGATGGGCATCCATTCAGTTTCCAGTTTCTAGCCACTATAAAAATGACTGTAAGGCTCCCCTTTCTGTTACATTGTTAGCTGAGAACCTTGCCTCATAGTTTAAAGGGGGGAAAAAGAAACCCTCAGTCATGAGCTTCTTTTTTTATCACTTAGATGCTTTGAATACCTTTTTCTTACTTTGCCTCTGTCTCATGTGAAGAGATCATCTTATTCCTCTTCTCAAGTAATCCCATACCATCTCCTATAGAAAGAATGCCTCCTGTATCATCCCAATTTATCACTTTTTAAAAACTTCTTCTTTTCTATTGCTTCCTTAATAGATACATGCATTCTAGAAAAATCTATCATACAAAAAAAAAAAAGTTATTCTAAAAAGTTATTCTAACACCATAGGATACCCTGTAATGTCATTTGCCCTAGGAAGTTCCAGATGATTCTCTATTGTTCAAAATGTGTTTTCCCTCCATGCTTTTGAATTATGACAATTGGGAAAATGAGGCATAGAAATCTTAAGTGATATGCTGAGTTACAGAAAAATAGTGATTATCCTATAGAAGAAACTTTATATTCTATTAATAAGCATAGGATTTTATAATTTAAAGAACATTTTTATCTTCAGGAGGATGACATTTATGATTGATATTTTCATTCACCATCAACAACTTGTACTTGAGCCATAAAAAATGACTCTTTTGTCAAGTCAATGTCTGACTTGTCATGTAGGTCATATTTGATTTGCCATCTTACTCATCTCTTTCTTTTTTCAAATTAGATTGCCTCTCCTATTTTAGACTGACTAAAAGGTTAAAAATCAAATAAAAACTCATTTAATTAATTTAATTTGGGTTGCTGCTTACTAGTCATATGTATATGCAAGTGGGCAAGGGCAGTCATATTAGTACTATTTATAGTTCCAAGCCTCCGTATGACAGCATGGAAATGAGTTATAATCTAATTTTACTCAATTTAAAAGAAAACCAAACTCTAATCCTGGTATTGTCAGACCTTTGACAGATTGAAGTAAACATTCATCTTTCAAAAATGTATTTCAGCCTTTGAGAAAATGGAAGCTCTTTTATCATCATTATTGCAGACATGACATAAATGGTGAAATGTAAACATTTCTTTTCTTTGTATTTTATTTCATTATTCCTTAGACTAGAATAGTATATTCAAACTAGCATCTAGAATTAGCTAGGACTAGTTAAGTTGTGAAATGACTTGCATAGGGCACTAAGGATAAAAATATCAACATAAATTAACAACATGGTATGCAGACTCAGCAATCTTGGGTGTTGGTTGAATCTGTCTTCAAACATTTATTTGCTCATCACTGTACCCTGAGTAAGTCATTTCTCTCCACCTCAGATTCTTGATTTTTTTAAAAAGGAATTAGACAATTGCTTCTAAGGCCCTCCCAGATCTAAAATCTATAATCTTAAAATATATTCCTAATACAGGAACAGAACAATTATATATATATATATATACACACGATCCCACTGCCACCAATATGAAAGAACAAAATACAATTTTATTCCTAACAGTGAATATAAAATGGGTGACTAGACAGAGTTAAAACTATTGGATGGGGAAAAAAAAAAGATCTATTCTTGACACAAACCTGAACTTTAGTCCTTGCTGGTGACTAAAAAACAGAGGCTATCAGGAACATTGGTTAGAAATATGGGAATACAGCGTTGTATACATAGATCTAAGAATTACTTCAAAGCTAGAATAGGCAAGACAAAATTGAAGGGTCAAAGGGGAAAAATACACATAACATAAGTCAGATTAATGAAAAAAGGTCAATATCAATATTCTTGAGGCAGAGATATAATCAGAGAAGTAATTGGTTAAGCCTGAGAAGAAATAGAAGATCCTAAATATTAATGAAAGTGTATGATGTCCTCACAGAGGTGAAACAATTGTTTAGTCACAAAGAATTCATTGGATATCTACATCCAAAATGCCAAATAGTAAATCAAAGGTTCAGTGGCTATTCAGGAACCTAGAAATCCACAGGAACACAAAAGCAACAAGGCAATTATAGCACAAAAGGGCCAGATCCCTGACCTGAAGTTCAGGAAGCAGACATAGGATACAAACTGAGGGTACTAAGATTAACTTCCACTGAATTGAGGAAAGTACAAAAATAATGGAGAGTGAATGTAGCCATGTAACCATGACTTACAGAGAGAAAGTATGAGCCATGAGAATTAACCAGCTGGTTAGGGACAGATGTGAAGACAAAGAGTAATACAATACTTTCCACATAAACAATAGAATGTGGCCTCCCCTTAAATAAATAAGTTACTTCTTTTATGAAATATTAAAATCTTATTAGTAACCACCAGTGTTGTTAAATAGCTAATTCATTATTAGTCACTTGATCATTCACATGTTTCAGATTTTAAGCATAGCAATGACATATAGAAAACATAACATAGGCCAGAATTCTAGTTTTCTTACTTACAGTGAGAAATAATGTATGTAGCACAGTGAATAGAGTATCATTCATGAATTTAAGAACTCTTGGTTTATAATGTTCAGTTGATTTTGCAAAAGGAAAACAAAATGAAACACAATATATAAGTAAGAATAATTATTTCATTCCTATAGATTGCATACAGTTCTCAGTATGTCCAACACATATGCTTTTCATCACAAGATAGATGAATGAAAAGAATGGCCAGAATAATTGCATATCCATTTATTTGCAAGCCTCCCTGATGAGTTCTGCAGGCAATATGTAGAAATGAAAGACACAGTATCTTTTTATTGCTTAGATTCTAACTGACAAAATGATTTGGGATGGACTACACCTACCAGTGAAAAATTAGCTCAAACTATAGACATATACCTTATCAGCAACTGAAAAAATCTAGAAAATAACATCAAACCCTACATAGGAAGTTCACTCATTAAAATGAAAAGATATAGGGGAGGATTATAGAAGGGCATCCTTGACTCTTACATGTACTCTTCAGTTTGCTTTTTAGGAAAATTTAATTTTCCTAAAATTAATCAGAAATGAGTTTTGAAAGAATATAGTAAAGCGAAATTATAACCTTATTAAATGTCTATTCATGATAATATTATAATAACATTTATATAATGTGAAGTCCTTCACAAATATTCTTTCCTATTATACTCACAACAAACCTGGGAAGTAGAATCTATTATTATCTCCATTTTACAGATGAGAAAACTGAGGCAGAAGAAATGATATTAAATCCCAAGGATCACAAAGCTAGTAAGTGCCTGCTTGATTCTAAGTCCAGTATACTATCTACTAGGTCACCTAAATTGAAATAAATTATTTGAATTATATGAATTGCAACATATGTAATTTGATCATTAAAGCAGTTAAAATTTTTCATTCAATAGATATTAATTAAAATATGCAGAATACTTATCTTGATAATGGGAATAATGGAAAAAATTGATAAGGCAAAGTGTCTTTCTTGATGGAACTTATCCTACTCTATGATGTAGGGAGATGACCTTTGGAAATATAAATAAAAGAATAAATATAATGCAATATGCTAGGTGATTAGCATGATGGAGATTTGTAAAATCAAGAACTATGAAAATCTAAGGGGGAAGTAATTAATTGCCAACTAGAGAATAAGTTATATCTTCACACTTTAAGGCTTAAAAGGATCATAGAAATCCTCTCAATTACTGGCTTCATTTTCTGCTGAGGTCTAAAGAGACAAAGCAGCTTTTCCAAGGTAACAAAGGTAGTAAACCCCAAAATAATAGTTTTTCATATAATAAATGGAATCAGAAGAAAAGTCACAAAGGAAATGAAGAAGGGAAACTTGAAAAGGATCTTCCCCTTTTAAATTTTCCCTTCCCCACACCTATAATGAAAACATTAATTACTTCTAAGGTTTTCTGTAATATACATAGGATATTGTACATCTACTCCAGGGATTATATGGCATGGTCTCTAGATTCATGTGGGACCATTTAATAGTGCCAAATGGATACACTAGAATTGACCCTGCAGATATGCACTGGTTTAATAATGTTGTGACAATAAGGTTAAGTTGTTAATAAGTCTCCCTGGAGGTTAAGGAAATTTTTTTTAAAGCATTTCCCATTCTTTATTGCCCTCTCAGTTGCAAAAGACCAATGAATTCATTTGTTCCTCCTTGCATTCAATCTTTAATCATTTGAATTTACTTATAATGAATCAATTTGTTACACTTGGCTTGTTTTTTCCACTGTCCTATATTGATGTGCATTTATGGAAACCAAAGCCTATTAAAGTCCTATGTAATTTGTAACAGCATTTGAAGCAATACTTTAGAAATGGAATAGAATATTCATGTATAATTGACAATATCATCATCATGTCTTCTCTTAAATATGTGGTCAGGGACATTAACATTTTTTTTTATTTACTGGGTGCAGTTATTGAATGTGTCAGCAATAATATCCTTCATAAGAGCTCACTTTTCTACAACTATTGCCTCATAATTAACATGAGATGCAAGGAATATTGGGATTAAATTTGGGTTCAGGAAAGGTACTTGACTCAACAATGATACCATAGTCATAAAATGTCAAAACTAGTTTTGAACAGAGGAAGCCTAGTGGATAAAGCACTGGACTTGGAATCAAGAAGATTCACATTCATGAGTTCATATCTGGTCTCAAATACTTACTAGGTGTTTGACTCTGGTCACATCACTTACCATTACCTTCATGTCCTTATCTTTAAAAATGAGCTGAAAAAACATGGTAAATATTTGCCCCCAAAAAAGCCAAATAGAATCACAAAGATTCAGACATAACTGAATAACAATAAAAATCCTGACAAAAGATTCAGAATAATAAAAAAGTGTGCATATTTCTATCTCCTCCCATGTCATTCTGCAATATTCCTCATATTATTAAAATACTATTTGATTTTAAAAATAATATTTTAATTAAAGCTTTTTATTTTCAAAATATATACATGGGTAATTTTTAACATTCATCCTTACAAAATTTTGTGTTCTAATTTTTTCCCTCCCTTCCCCTTACTCGTACTCCCCTAGATGCTAAGTAATCCAATATATGTTAAACATGTGCAATTCTGCTATAAATATTTCTACAAACATCATACTGCCCAAGAAAAATCACACTATTTGGTTTAACAATAGATATTTGATTTGCTCATCATATACCATAAAAATGTTGGAGTGTTGATCTGATGGACTTATGAAATCTCTAGTGAGAGACATTGTCCTGGGCTCTTAAAATAATGAATGTCATTCTCAGGTTGTTTTAAATTGTCTGATGAAATTGAACAGTGTCTCTAATGACATATTTTCATGACCCTGGAATCTAGAATACTTCCTTTCAGCTTTTATTTTTTTCTGAATCGTAATAATTTTCTCACAAGATCAAAAAATTTCTCAACTGAAAATTAGATATTAGAAAAAATTGATAAATAAGAATGATAGATAAATAAGGTATTGGTTTTTAACTTGAAACTTGGAGAACATTATTGTCTATTTAGTTTAAAAATAAAGAAATTATTTTCAAATATTATGAGAACAAGCATTTCCCTTCACAAAGCATCATTGCAATTGTGCTGCAGGCTATCCATATTTATACTAGCAATCTTGCAGTATAGTCAGGTCATGATTCTAGGTAATTACTATCTACTAGGATTGCTTCTGTAATTTCCTTTTTAGGCGATTCAGAAGGTCATACATTCTTGATTACATCTACAATTCTTCTTTTTCTCTTTTTCCAACCACATTGCTTAAGTATTTGATTAATATTTCCTTTAAGTTCACTCTATGTATACATCTTTGTGTTGTCAGAGACTAGATTTGTCTAGAATGTGTTTGTCCAGGTTCTCTCTCTCCTCTCTCTCTCTCTCTCTCTCTCTCTCTCTCTCTCTCTCTCTCTCTCTCTCTCTCTCTCTCTCTCTCTCTCTCTCTCTTTCTCTCTCCCTTTCTCACCCCACAATACACACACATACACACACACACACAAATGCATATGCACACATATCATGTCTTTGTAATAAACATAATCCCTTTGGAATTCTTCCAGGTCCCTTTCTACTTTATCAGGGAACCACGATTTTGGAGCTGATAAGTCATGTAGAAAAAATGTGGAGGGGGGGAAGTGTCTCCCCTGGATTCAAGCATAAGATGTTGGGGTAGAAAGAGAGGGAAATTCATTCTTATCTTGAAATGAGCTTGGGTAAGATTATCTTTTCAAGAATCAACATAATCTACATTCAAATCCACCCTCAAATCCACCTTCTAGTTAGATGATATTTGACAAATCATCTAGCCTCCCTAAGTTATAGTTTTCTCATCTGAAAAAATGAGGACAAATTTAGAGAGATGCAAAAAGACTTAACCTCTCTGTCTCTTCCTTTCATTGTCTACAAAATGAATGTCAGTTGAGATGATTTATAGGACCTTCTGAAGCTCTATAATATATGACTCATGGTCATTCATTGTTCTGATTATCATTCTAAATATTCCAAATAATCTCTATGGTCCAATGTAAGTATAAACAATGATTAACTATGAACAGTGATGAAAAAAATGGAATGTTTGGCAGGATAGAGAGAAAAAAAGGGAATAATAGTTTCAAAATGTGGGAGAAAGTATTTAGAGTTGAATTTTTGGAGTAAGCATAAGGCATAGTGATGAAACTGAGTGTCTATTAATCAATTTAAAGATTGTGCTAAGAACAGTAACAAAATAAAGCAAAAGGAATGGGATGATAACTTTTGCTTACTTTGAGATTTGTGATGAGTACAGGATTCTTGAATTCCTTAGTCTAGAGATTCAATGGAAAATGACATCTCCCATCAGAAAATCAGGCTCAGAATACAAGGGATGCTCATGCTTTCCCTCCTACTCTAACAGTAAAACAGCAAATTGCATTAATATAGGGCTTTAAGCTTTTTGCAAAGTGCTTTCCAAATACTGTAAGTATAAAATTCAATGTTTTGAAAGATTCTTCTCTTTTGTTACTTTTGACCCTATCAAATATCTCATTTCTCATCACTATTAGTTCATAGGGTCATAGGAATTTATAGTTGGATTGGACCATATAGATTATTTGAAATATGTAGAATGATAATCAATTCAATGACTGACCATAAGACAAAAAGAAGACTTGACCTCTCTGTCTCTTGATTTCATTATCTGCAAAATGAATGCCAGATGAGATGATTTGTAAGACTTCTTTTAGTTCTAAAATATATGACCTTATGAAAAAAAATTATAACTGAGTAGGAAAGAGAATAAAATTTAGAAATTTCATTAATTAATCTAGAATTATATCCCCAGAGCAACAAAATGAAATAGGAAACAGATAAATGTCAACCTTTACATTTAGGATAGCAATAGCAACAGTGAATTGTTTAAAGAGCAGGATGATAACTAGTATATGTGAAACAAAGTCAACTTATCATACTCCCTCGTTTGACAGATCAGCAAACTCTGCTCTACATCTTGAGGAAATGGAACTAATAGAACTAGAAACAATAAATGAAAGGTATAGAATTTGCCTCAGAATAGAAAACTCTTCCTAACAATAAGGAATCTTGTTATAAACAGGACACAATGGAAGAAAGAAAACTTGACATCACAGGTAGAGGGCATATAAGAGTGGGATTACTCTCAGGGAGGTTTCATAATGGATTTTTGGACTGTATTGAATGAAAAGTTGATCAAGTTAATATCTGAGCTCCCTTCCAACTTTATGACTATAATTATAGGAATACTGATGTTGCCTTGGCTCACCTTCATTAGGTTAAGAATATATTTCAAAAGATGTCAAGAATCTTGGAATTAGTGTGTTCCTTATTTCTTGTAAAACTTGAGAGTATGATTCATGAATGCAGATTAAATATAGGCATCAGGTGACAAACAGGAAAATTATATGCCAGCAGGAAAAACCCAATTATACAATAATATAAGACATTTAATTTTCTAAAGAACTCTTATTTTTCAAGCTTAGTTGCCTTCTCATAAACTTTAAAATGAATATTTCCATTTTAGAGAAGGGTCTCCAGCCAACCTCACTTCTTTGAATTCAATCACCATGCCTCTTGACTCAAAGCCTTAATTCTAAAATCTTGTTTCTCATTAGTGAATCCTTCTTGAAATCTGAATTTTGTAGAAGGATTTCAGACTTTCTATCCTTTATTCTCTAGATTTAGTTTCCCTATCCTTGCCCAAGCATCTTCTTTCTATCACTTTCCTCTTTCTACCCATTTTTATTCCTATTTGAATATGTTGCTTGAGTTATTTGAATTCCTAACACTTAACACCATGTCTGCTACATAGTACATTATGAATAAGTGCTTGTTGACTAACTCACTAACAATAATTTGTTGCCATTGAGTTAGGCCTGTGGTTTCAATGAACATCTGCATAAAGACACTATATTCAGTTCTTCCCAGAGAAACAGCTAAGGATAGCAGCCATCTCTCAGGGTAGAGAAGTCTTTGGACTTATAGTAGAATATCCCAGGCAACATTGAAAATTTAAACAAGTGAATTAATTTGTTGTTTTGTGTTTTTTTTTTTTCAGGAACTGTTGGTGCTCTATGAAAATGTATCAAAATGTATCATGTTTTGAATGGTCACTATGTATTAAAAACAGGAATACCAAATCTAGATGATGGATCATTTATTGCAATGAGAGATAGAGCCTAGTTCCTTTGCATTCTACAAAGATGACTGATTAAAGCACTTAAAGAAATATGTTGATTACCTCTACTGTGATGTAATGTCAACTCTCCTTTTTTAATCAGACAGTTAAGAAAATCCTTGAGGACTTTGATGAGTTAATGGATTCACAGAGTCCTTGGGGTTATTCAAAGAAATTTCATTTGAGTCAGACACATAAATTGGAATTGTGATTCTGTAAGTCACTTATCTGAAAAGAAAGTAAAAACAAACTGTTGTCATATGAAAAGGGTAGAGAATTTCAAGTGACCTTGTGGGAGATATAATCTCCAGGATTTGGGGACCAATAGAATATTGGATGATGGCAACAGAGGAGGAGAAAAGGAAAGGAAGAGGGAGAAAAAGAAACAAAGGTGGCCCCTTAGGGTAAACATAATGTTCTAGTATCAATCAGTCCTTGAAAGTCAGTCTTTATTGATTCAAACTGAGCAGCCATTATAATTTAATCCAAAAACATTTATTAAGTGTCTACCATGTACCACTCACTATGCTGAGCTGAAGATACAATTAACATAAAGAAAGACAAAATTTGCCCTCAAGCAAATGAACATCAATGGTATCTTTAACTCCATGTTTAATTACTGTTTCAAAAAGTAGGTATAATCAGAGACTCTGACTTTTGAAAGTATTTATGTGGAAATATCAAAGGGTGGGATGTATTTTAAATCTTTAGAAGGAAAATAATTTAGGATCTTTCCAAAGGGAAAAAAAAATGGTTGTTAAATATTTTTGCTATAAAGCATTTCCTTTATACAGTAGTGCAATATCTCCCCCCCCCAAAGTAGGTTAAAATATTTCACCAGAAAAATTCAAATATGTCTAGGGTATCACCAATTCAGGAATTCCTTCTAATAATGTGAATCATAACTACCATTTATTAAGATGTATCTATTGAGAAGAAGTAATCAGATGATCTTGGAACATCGTTTTTGGACTAAGTAAAAGCAAGTTAAAATGTATATCTTTTGTCCTTGTTTTTTCCTTAGGAATTATCATCTTGAACATTGAATAATAACTAATGAACTAACATTTCTTTATGAACATTCCTTTTCTTTTTTTCTTTTTCTTTTTTTTTTTTTCTTTCTAAATATGCTATCTATTTCTTTCAGTCCTGTGCAACTCTTGGGAGTTCCTCCCATAAATTTGCTACTGGAGATCCATATAGTATTCATCCTTTTTTCTTGGATTTACCAGAGTATCAAGAGCATGTTCAGATTGTTCAATTTTATTATTTTATTATTTCTTATTTTTATACGACCAGCCTATCATTTCTTCTTATCATAAAATTATTTGATTATGTCTTTTAATCTTGTTCCTTGTAGTTGTTTATTAGATGTGTTATGTTGCTGGATGCTCATACCCACTTTGTGATGATCTGCTGCTTTCTGATTGAGAATATTTTATATCTTTGGAAGATATTGTATTCTGCATTGCACTATCAAACTGGTAAAAAATATTGGTAATACAAAGGTGAGACTTTGATTTCATGATAATCGTGGGGTCAAAAAAAGAGCTCTGTAATTTCCTGAAAGCATACTATCTGGCATTATTCTTCTGTTCAAATCTGAGCCCAATTTTTTGTCTATCTCCACTCTGTCCAATATGCAGAATAATAAACAAATTCAGTAGGGGGCCTGCTGAATGAATGCTGATACCTGGGCAATAACCATTCTTAATCTTGTGGAAATATATGCCAAATAATTTTAACTAGTTGGAAATCTCTTTCATGAGCTCCTGTAATATTTCTGAACTAGATATTATCAACAAAATGCAAACTATAATCAGAATTATCTGGGGGGAATTACCATGCACAAGGAATCATTCTTTTGACTTGGTTCTGCAACATGTTTCCTCTACCACCACAGCAAATAATCTTGTATTTCTGTGTTGTATCCTTTCCTTGAAGTTTATAAACAAGACAAAAACAAGATTTCAAGGAATCTTGATTGACTTTGATAGAGAGTTCTACTATCCTCAAAAAGAAAAAAAAAAAAAAAAGTTGACAGATTTTTATAAACTTTTCCCATTTCCTGTTTGTAATCTGACTTTAATTTCTATCTTTAAATTCTTTATTCTGCAAAATTTCTTTGAACTGCTTTAATTTTCACTGATTTCCTCTGCTTTGAGGAAAATTACGATTTTTAACCTCTCATTTTATTTCATAAATGGGTTTATCACCTCAATTAGCTACCTTTACTATCAGTCTCTTTTGGCAAGTAAGTGAGATATATACATTATAAGGTGTATTTTGGACTCCTTTGAACCAATTATGTAAATTAATTTATATTATTTGAGCCTTTGGATAAAACTGTTAACATCGGGATTAATTTCATTTTGTCCATTTCCAAGTGCTTTTTTATTTTAAAGTATTTATTAAAATAGTTCAAAATTAAGTTGTTTCAAGTATACACAATATGTTTTCCCATGGCTGTACTAATTTTCTTTTTACTAGTTTTGAATCCTAATATGTTAATCAAGGCTCAATGATAACTGTAACAGAAATAAGCAGACTTTTGCTGTTTTTCAGAATATAATCTATTTAATTTTTATGACATTATTTGTTGTTTAATCTGCTCAGATATTCTCCTCTTGAAGAAAATATCTGTGATAGAGAAGAATGAAGTTTCTGTGTAATCTAGTAATTTGGAGAAATTTTCATTCCTTTCCCCAAAACATACTTTCCTATATATTTCACTCTATATTCAATTTTGCCATCTTTATATTGAAAAAAGAAGGTATCATAGGTTATACTGATTTATTTTAAGGGCATATGAAGTTCTTTTGTGTGTGTGTGTTTTAGTGTATTGTTACTTTATTATTTCCAATTATATGTAAAAATTAACATTCATTATTAAGACTTTGGAATTCTAAATCCAATGCTTGACAAAACAAGAAATAAGATATCAATTATTCATGGGAATTCACATAAATGTGTTTCCCAAATTAACCATGTTGTAAAAGAAAACACACAAATGAAAAAAAAAAAAAAATTAAAGCAAAAAGTATGCTTTAGACTGCACTATATCAGTTCTACCTCTGCAGATGTAAAGCGATTTTTATTTTGGTTCCTTTTTAATTGCAGCAAATGGGTCATACAGTAGATAGAGGACTGGGCCTGAAATCAGGAAAATCAGAGTCAGGAAAAAAGCCAATTTAAAACTGTCTTTAGATACTAACTAGCTGTGTAGTCCTGGGTAAGGCACTTATCTCTGAAGAGCTAGGATAGGAAATAACAAACCATTCTAGTATTTTAACTAAGAAAACCCTAAATGACATCCAAAAAATTCTGACATAAAAGAAATGACTGAACAACAAGGAAACCTTTGAATTTGTTTTGGATTATTGTCTTGATAAGAATAGTTATTTTTTTCACAGTTAATCCTAATTACAATATGCTCTTAATGTATACAATTTCCACCTTGTTTTGCTCACTTCTAACTGTATAAGTTCCTAGAAGACTCTCCAGGTTTGTTTGTTTGTATGTTTTTTTTTTTTTTCTTGAAACCATTTTGTTTATTATTATTATATCACAAGAGTATTTCATCACAATCACATAATACCCAGTTGATAGGGATTCTGTTAATTTCCAAAACCTTGCTACATAAAAAGAGCTGCTATAAGTAATTTTGTACAACTAGATCTTTCTCTTTTCTTTACTCTCTTTGGGATACATGTCTGTTTTAGTAGTATTGCTGGATCCAAGATTATGCACAGTCTTATAGCCCTTTGGACATAATTCAAATTGTTCTCCATAATGGCTGCACTAATTCACAACTCCATCAAGAATAAAGAATGTAATATTTTTTCCCACATATCCTCCAGCAATTGTCATGGTAGCCAATTTTACAAGTGTGAGTTGGTACCTCAGAGTTGTTTTAATTCACCTTTTTCTAATCATTAGTTATGTTTTTATGTAACGTGATAGCATTGGGCTCTTCTTTTGAAAAGTGCATCTTCATATCCTTTAACCATGTATCATATAGAGAATGGCTCGTATTTTTTTATAAATTTGAATCAGTTTGTTATTTATTTGAAAAATTAGACTGATGTGGGTTAAGATTCCTTTCTGATTCCCAACCCTCATGAATTCCAATGGAAGATATCCCAGCTCTCCCAGCCCCCATTGGATCTGAGCCAACTTGGGCTGTCCCAGCCCCCATTCTAATGATCTACTCAAGTTTCCCAACCTCCACCCTAAGCACAAACAGTTCCTTATCAAAAAACCCATTGAATTCTATTCAAATTCTAATCCTGGCTGAAACCCAGCCAGGAGCCAACCTGGGTCTCCATCCACAAATCCTGTCAAGATTACCAAAAGCACCCCATTATAAAAAGGAGAAACTGGAGTCCACTCTGTGCAGGAGTCCCAAACATAGCATCCTTACGCCAGTCACATCAAGGGTTTCTGCCCACCAGACCTGTAGCTCCAGGGCCCTCTTATCTCTACCTCAACTTTACCAACTAAACTTTACTTCCAAGCCCACAATAAACCTCTTTTATTAATCTAGGTTTTTGGATCTGTCAATTCCTTTACAGTGAACTCTTGTGCCGCTACTAGACCTCATTTAATTTTGTATCCTTGCACTGAATCCAAAGGGGTTTCAGGGGAGCTCTATTTGACTCCCAGTACCCCGAACCTGCCACTAGACCTCAAGTAACCCTAATTTCATTTAGGTACTCCTTATCTCATTCTCATCAAGACCACTAAAAGAGAAAATTGTGATATGATCCCCTCCCTTTTTTTGTTTTCCTACTTTTTTGACTGCATTGGTTTTATTTGTTCAATTTTTTTTTTTTTTTTTACAAAATCAAAGTTGTTCATTTTACTTCCCATTACTTTTCATATCATATTAGTCATAAACTCTTCTTTTATCCAGAGATGTAATAGGTAAGCTTTCACATTTTCTCGTAATTTATTTTTGAGATCAATCTTTTTTTTTTTTTTTTTTTCCCTAAGTCATTTATACATTTTGATTTTATGGTACTCAGACTAAATGTGCGACTCTAAATAAGTAAATTAACTTCTCTTCTGAGTAATCTAGTTTATTCATCAGTAAAATTAGGGAGATTAGAATCAATGGTATCAAAGGTCCCATCCAGTTTTAAATCAGTAGTCCTATGATTCTGCTTACATCTCTGAAAGTTATTTAAGCAAGTGAGAAAAAATTGTTATATGGGAAACAATCGAAGGTGAACCTAGAAATTATTTAATGGAAAGATCTTTCTAGAAAAAAAAAAAAAAAGCACTATCTCCAATGATAGGAAATACATTCTCTGTACCTGCTTCTCACAATACTTCATTTGTTTCAAGGCTAAACAGAGGTATCACCCTTCCAATGGAATATTCAAGGCAGATGACTTTGAATAGCTCTCCCTCACTTAAATATCATTCACTTGCAAGAATGAAGAACAAACAGTAACAATATTAATCTTAGCATTTACTAATTCAGATATTCTCATTGTAATGTAAGCACACTGAGGACAGGGACTATTTCATTTTTATTTTTTTTTTTTTTTTGTCTATTATATCCTTTGCATCTTATACAATGTAAGATGCATAATAAATGCCAATTTAGTGTGCTTAATTGAATTGGATATAGGGCTTTTAATGGGAATAAATGAACTTGGCATTAGGAGTAAGGAATGTATTCTGGGGAGAGCTCAGCAAAGGCTGCACTATGAAGAGAAATGTCAGATCTTGATTTTAGCTCTCCTTGCCTCACATCACCATTTTACTAAATGTCAGGTTTTCATGGCATCCAGTACATAGCACAGTGTCTGACACATATTGATTGTCTAACAAATATTTGTTGATTGATTTCTTTAGCTAGTCTTAGTGCCATGTCTTATCTACTCTACTACTGCATAGCAATCAATCCGTAAGCATTTTTTAGATTACCATTTTGTCTTAATGGGGTGGTACTATGGGTAAGAAAAAATATCAATAATCTTAATTAGTTTATATTTTATCTGAAAGCTAATTTGTCTGGAAGAGAGTGTGTTTATGTGGGTGACTGAGTTTAAAAAGAGTTAAATGACTTGCCTAGGGTCACTCATCCACTAAATATCTAAAGTCAGATTTAAACTAGAAAGATAAATCTTCCTGACTCCAGGCCCAATACTCTGTGCACTATGGCACCTCTTAGCTGTCCCTAATAATATTCTAGTGATTCTCTGATATGCCATATTTCTGATATAAGAGAAGCTGAAAGAGACTTTAGAGGTCATGTAGTTTATCTTCATTTTATATAAGGAAAATGAACAAAGAAGTAAAAAGTGATTTATCCAAGATCACAAAATAATTAGATACATATGTAAATATATATATATATATATATATATATATTCATTTACATAAATTGATATTTTTCATATATGCATAATGTATGTATGCCCAAAATAAATATATGCAGGATAAATTTTTAAAAATAAACATGTACAAAAGTATATGTGCTACAACACTTAGCCAAGAATGCTTCAGTAACAAGATCCCAGAGGAACATCCATTTATATAAGTTGATTTTTAAAAAGTAATACTTATAAATTTTAGAATTCCATTTACTCATTTGAACCTTACAGTAATCATGGGAGATACTACTATTATGAGCCCCAATTTTACAGGTGAAAACATTTTAAAAATAAAACTATATAAGTAGTTTTAGGGAAGAGTAGTAGCATCTGGGGAAGTCAGAAAAAGGTTTCACATAGAAAATGATTTTTGATATTTGTCTTGAAAGAAGAAAGACATTCCAGGAGGCTGAGATAAGAAGAAAGTATATTTGAAAGATGGAGAAATGACCAATGGAAAGACACACACACACACACACACACACACACACACACACACACACACAAAAAAAAAAAAACTTTCAGTATTTCCTACCACTAGAGAATAGAAATAAATGTCTAACACTCCTAATCTGTATAGCCCCAGATGATCTTATTTGTGGCTTTCTGTTTCTAGAAAATCCAAGGTTTACTGATAAAATTTTACCATATTCCTACTTTAAATTTGCAACACTACTTAGCAATATGCTTTTGGTGTTGTTCAGTTTTTACTTGCATCTAACTCTGTTACCCCATTTGGGGTTTCTTGGCAAAGATACTGTTGTGGTTTCATGTTTCCCTCCCTTTCACAGAAGAGGGAACTGAGGCTAAAAGGATTAATTGACTTGCCTAGTGTCATTCACTCAGTGAGTATTTGAGGCCAGATTTGAACTCAGGAATCTAAGTCTTCCTGACCTTAGGCATAGCACTTTGTGATCTGTGAAACTCCCTAATAATATACTTATAATCTTCCTATAGGCCACATTTCTGATATAAAAAAATCACACAATTTAAAACTTGGAACAGTCTTTAGAGATAATGTAGTTTGTCTTTATTTTACAGGTGAAGAATTTAGACATAGAGGTGAAAAATAATTAATGCAAGATCACAAAGCAAAGTAATTTGAATAAATCACTTTTCATCTCTCTGTCTCAGTTTCTTCATCTGTAAAATGGAGATATATGATCAAACCCAGATTATCCCATCCCACTGTATTTTTTATTAGGATGCAGTCTTCCAACAAATACACATTCTCTTTTATCTATTTGGAAGAAAACTAGCCAAACATATATATTTAAAGCTATTGACTCAGGCAGGTTGTTATTAGCCCCAATAGTAATTGATCCAATACTCAAAAGAGAAGCATTAAAGAATCATTTCTCTCTCTATGCCACCTTCAGACCCTATTCCTTGCAAAACAATCAAAGATGGTGGCCTTGGATGCCAAGAAATATTTTCAAGGTACATATTTTTTAATAATAAAAGCTACCCTATTACTTCACCATAGTGAATTATAAAGAGCCCTGGAGAGGGATAAGGAAGGATGAAAGCAGAGAAGAATGTAGCAACATATTACCTCTTGTTGTGAAGATAACTACTGTATTGGGATTCATGGCAATAGCATCCTCTAAGTCACTGCTCCAAGAGCCAGTCTGCAACATCCCACCATGCGACAGATACTAGTCACAGGAGAGTTATTCTCTTTATTAGTGTTCCCAAAGAAAGTCAGGGCCAGCAGCAAATCATAAGATGGTTCTATGACACTGCTCATTTCCTTCAGTTCCTTTGTTATAGCTCTCACCTCATCATTGGGAAAATTCCCATAAAAAGTGATAAGGAGTTCCATTGGCAGGATCTCAGTGCTGGGGAATACTTAATTTTAGATGGGCACTCAGTCTCCTAGAACAACTCATAACTCCTGCATTCTCAGGCAAGCTTCTCCTTTAGCAGAAGAGAAAGTTGGCTGGAGCTTTGCTCTTGAGCCTTGGGAAGTACATGTGCTACAATGCTTAGCCAAGAATATTTCAGTTACAAGATCCCAGAGAAACATCCATTTATATAAGTTGATTTTTAAAAAGTAATACTTATAAATTTTAGAATTATTTCCTTATTTGAAACTCACAATAATCCTGAGTAACACTAATATTATGACCCGCTATTTTACAGGTGAAAACATTTAGAGAAACAGAGATTAAATGACCTTCCCAGAGTCACACAGCTTCTAAGTATCTGAGACCAGATTTTGACTGGGCCCACTATTCTATCTACCCAATGCGCCAGCTAACTGTTATTTCATAAACAAGAACTATCTTTTCTACCTCTCAGAGTAATAAATGAAAAAAAGGAAAATGCTGTTCCGATTTCACTAAATTTTCTATTTTTAATTTGCATTACAAAATCCAAACACAAAAGCCTGCTGCATTCTTTTGTTTATTTGAGAATATAAAGAATCAATTATTTTTGTCCTTAAGACTGCTTTTTCTTAAAAGTCAGGAAGCAGCATGTCATTGTTTGTGTAGTGCTGGCCTTAGAGTCAAGAAAACAAGGATTGAAATCCTGCTACTGGTAGTTATTAAATAAGCAAGCCAGCAAATTATTTGCCTTCGGTGATTCTCAAGAAATTTCCTTCAGCTTATCCACTTAGTCATAAGAGCTATCTGATCTGCCTTAGTGGCAGGAGTTTCCATACTATGGGTCCATTCTCCCAGTAAATGTTGTCTATACTGAATGTAGCAGAGATAGTATGTGCATTTCCATATATGGTGTGTGCATTTACATATAAAAGGCAATACTCTCATTTGATGGTCAATGATAATGTTTTTTGCTTAATGATTTCATCTTTATTTGAAAAAGTTAGACCTATATATGAAAAACATGTTAAAACTTTGAGGAAAAAAGTAATATGCATCTGCTTCTAAAATGTGAAAAATCACAGGTTTGCTTTAATTTAGTAAAGTGAAATCTATTAACTCTTTAAATGTGGGTATAAAAGAGGTCTGACATGTAGTGCAGAATTATGGAAACTTTAAATGGGAAGAAATGCAATTACGTTAATCAACATTCTAATAAATCTCTGTTCTGTTTTTATAGCATCTTTCTTAAATAGCACTTATATGACATGTCTGTACAATTTTTTTTCTAATTCCACTCTAAGAATTCAGAACTTACATTAGCATAGTTCAATAAGTTTGGCTGAAAAGAGAAAGCTGAGTCTGAAAGATAACAGGTACTACATCAGCCAATATTAGATGAATGAAGTATTATTTTAATTTATTTTTCCAATATTCATCTTGTTACTAAGATGAAGGAAGAGGAATTTGAAGCAGATAGGTAGTCTAGACTATTGCTAGTAGTCTCAAGGATGGCATGGAAATCTCCCATGCTGCCTGAGAGTAATCAACAAAATCAGGGAGATCAAACTTGGTATTGCTAAAACACTCCAAATAAGATGACTGCAGAACTGATTGTATTGGAAAGAAGACTAGGGGAGATAATTGATAACAGTCATGGTTGTTGCATAGTTGTATGGTTGATTTTTTCTTTGTGTTTCTTTGTTAATATGTGACATTGGAGAAAAGTTGTATGCTAGGCTATGTTATGCGAAATCAAAGCTCACAAGCACAGAAAATACTAAAAGTCTAGATTCAGTTGACTCTGATACAAGGTCATCTCTCAGGCATCTCAGGGCCAGAGAATGGGAGATCATAGCACATTCATTCAACCTGGGCTTTCAGAAAAGCACTCAAATTTCTGAATGCGCTGGCACACTATGGGTATTCTTCTGAAAAGAGAAGCATTGTATATGTTTATTTTTTATTTCTTCATTAAACCTTGACAAATATATCATACATTAAAAATAAGTGTATTTAGAAAGAAAAAGAATTAGGAAAGGTCATTTAGTTTTATCCTTTAATGATGTAGTTAGGTGTTAGAATACTTGAAATATAATTGCACAAGGTACCCCACTCCTGTAAAGGTAGATTTGTAAATAGTACTATGGATTTACCATGATACACTATCATTAACTGTCTTCTATGTTACTGAGGTCTGCCCTCAATCTCTGACATTGTCAACCTGCTCCCTTTTGATTACTGAAGCATACACCAGACTATAATCAGATAGTTTTTCCTAAATAAAAATACTTCTGAGTATTTGTTTCACTTTTAGAAAATTGATAAAGATAGAAACAGCCAATGTTCAAGGAACTATGGGAATATAGGCTTACTGATATTACTGGAGTGAAATAGTTTGTGGCATGAATATAAATGAAAGAGGATGAGTTTCTCTTTTATTATTTCACCCAGCAAAGCAAGTAATTATTTTTTTTATTTATATAGGATTATGGTAAACAGAATTTTTTTTGTTTTTATTACATATCGGTATTTATTTTATGTGGATTTTACATTTAAGTTATCTACCAACATATATTATTACTACTAATGTATTTGTTCAGAAAATATCTTCACCTGTCAGTGTTGGTTGTAATCAAATTCATCTATATCCTCTTGATTGACTTTTTTCTGTCATGTTTGTAAGAGAAGAAATACAATTCTGTAGAGGCAGAAACCAATGGATCCTTTCCACATGTGGCCAATATGTGGCCCCTTGATCATGATCCCATGGTCTTTGTAATAGTGTGGTTTCTTTGATTTTAAGTGAAGGATATGGAGGATTATCAGCACCTGAGTATATCAGGGTCAGGAATCAGAGAATAATAAAGTCATTTATAGTCGATCATCCCAGAACATTGCTATTATTTTGTATACAATATATTTCACTTTGTTCATGGCAGACTTTCCAGGCTTTTCCCTCCACGCCCCCCCCCCCCAGAGCATCCTGCTTATCATTTCCCAGAGAATAATAATATTCCATCACCAACATATACCACAGTTTACTTAACCATTCCTCAATTGGTGGGCATCCTCTAATTTTCCTTTTTTTTTTTTTTGTCCTTAGAAGAGAGCCTCTATGAATATTGTTTGTACATATAGGTTATTTTTCTATTTTTTTTCTTTTCTATTTTTTTCCTGAATCTTTTTTGATATTCATATTTAGTAGTGATCTAGTTAGGTCAAAGGATATACATGAATTTACAGGCCTTTGGGCATGGATCATAACTTTTATCAAAAACTTTTTATAAATCTTATTTTTTAATGAAATTGACTAAGTTCCCTCTATGTTTGAGGAATGACACCTTATCAGAGAAACTTGCTTTGATTTTTTTTTTACAATTACTATTGCTAATTGTATTTTCCCCTATTTATTCTCTCTCCTTTCACTCTGTCCCTCTTCAAAAATTTTTTTTTGCTACTGAGTACTTTCTTTCCTCAATATGCTCTCTTTTTTATCACCTCTTCTTCCCATATACCATTCCCCTTCTATTTTCCTGGAGGATAAGGTAGATTTATATATACCTATTGATTATGTATGATATTTCCTCTTTAAGTCAATTCTAATGTGAGTAAAGTTTATTCATTCACCCTCTCTTCCTTTTCTTCCCCTCCAATGAAAAAACTTTTCCTTGCCTCTTTTTTATGTCAGGTAATTTGTATTATTTCACTTCTCCTTTTCCCTTTCTCTAACTACATTCCTCTCTCACCCCTTAATTTCATATTATCCCTTCATATTCAATGCACACCCATGCTCTTAGACTATATATAATTCTTCTAATTGACATAATAAAGAGAATATTCTAATGAGTTAAAAGTATCATCTTCCCATTTAGGAATATAAAAAGATAAACCTTATTAAATCCCCTATGATATTGCTTTACTGATTATATTTTATGCTTCTCCATAGTCCTGTATTTGAAAAATAAATTTTCCATTTAGCTCTGGTCTTTTCATCACAAATGTTTGAAAATGCTTTTTTATTGAATGACCACCTTTTCCTCTGAAGGTTTTTACTCAATTTTACTGGGAAGGTGATTCTTGGTTGCAATCCTATCTCCATTGCTCTTTGGAATATCATGTTCCAAGCCCTTTGGTCCTTTCATGTAGAAAGTGCTAAATCTTGTGTTATCCTGACTGTGGCTGCACTATACTTTAATTGTTTCTTTCTGGATGCTTGCAAGATTTTCTCCTTTACCTGGGAGTTCTGAAATTTGGCTTTAATATACCTGGGAGTTTTCATTTTTGATCTTTTAGGAGGTGATTATTGGATTCTTTCAATTTCTATTTTACTCTCTAGAATATCAGGCCGCTTTACCTTGATAATTTCTTGAAAGATGATGTCCAGCTCTTTTTTTGATCATGATTTTCACATAGACCAGTAATTTTAAAAGTATCTCTCCTGGATCTATTTTCCAGGTCAGTTGTTTTCTAATGAGATACTTCACATTTTTTCCCCTAGTTTTTCATTTTTTTTTGGATTTGTTTTATTGTATCTCAATTGTCCATAAGGTCATTAGTTTCCATTTGATCAATTCTATTTTTAAGGAATTATTTTCCTCATTGAGCTTTTGTACCTCCTTTCCCAAATGAACAATTTTGCTTTTTAAGGCATTATTTTCCTCATTAGCTTTTCCTATTTTCTTTTGTGCCTCTCTCACTTTTTCCCCTATTTTTTTCTTCTACCTCTCTTACTTGATTTTCAAAGTCCTTTTTGA
The DNA here is from genome assembly GCF_048593235.1 of Sminthopsis crassicaudata. Lineage (NCBI taxonomy): Eukaryota > Metazoa > Chordata > Mammalia > Dasyuromorphia > Dasyuridae > Sminthopsis > Sminthopsis crassicaudata. The sequence continues at coordinate 82,000,574 of NC_133618.1, read as the reverse complement.
GTTCTTCTATGCCCTGAGCATATTTTTTTCCCTTGGAGATTTTGATTGTAGCACTTTTTTTCTGCCCTGGAGCCATTAGGATTATCCCAGCCCCACTGTAGCTCTAAAATGTAGTGTCTTAGCCAGGTTTGGGGCTCCATTGACCAAGATTGTGCTGGAACTACATACCAGAATACCACTCTGTCGCCACAGACCCTCTCAGTTGACCTTCAGAATCCTCCCTGGGGTTGCCAGATGGAGAAATCCAAAAGCTTCCAACACTGCTGCTGATTCAGAGGTCCCACCTTAGTGATGCTGGGGTCTGCAGTGGGGCTATGCTGGATTCCCACCATGGTTCCACAGACTGTTTCTGCTGACTTTCCAGGTCCTCTTTGGTGTCTCTGAATTGAGAGGTCTGGGAGCCAATGTTTTACCATCTTTCTGGGGTGTTCTGATGCTCTAAAATTTTTCTTTAAGTAATTTGGAGCAGTTTGGGGGAGAAGTTGGGCAAGTTCCTGCCTTTGCTTTGCCATCTTGGTTCTGCTTTTCTTTAACTTTTTAATAATAAAATGTTGATTTTCATATACCTGTCACCACAATTTATTTTTATTTCTTCTGTACTTGCAGATTAGCAAAATAATTAGATCTTACAATTTAAAGGATCTCATAAGATCATAATTACCCCACAAATATCTCTTAACCTCTTCCCCCATTCAATTTTCTGAAATTAAAACAGATATTTCTGTTTCAAATAGAAACATTGTTTCCAAAAGGCCACTGTTATTAGCATATATTAAAACTTAAGTCAGAAAGCTGCTCCAGCTCTCTAAATTCCCCCTGAAAACAACAAGAAAGCAAGACTTTGAACAGATTCTGATGAGATGAAGCCACTCACCAGCTCAAGATAAACTGATAAAACTTCAAGAAATGTCAGTATCATTGGAATGTGCAGGCCAGCTCAGGCAGACTCTGGGAAAGTCTATTAGAGGGTCTTAATGACAGCAAATCAGCAACTAAGAACCTTATTCCAGGCTCATTAGAAGAGCAGATTAGTGAAGTAACTTTCAGGCCCAGCTCAGATAGCAAACTCTGGGAAACCAGGCTGTCTCCTGAAAAAAGTAGGCAAAGTTACTCCCTGAAAACACAAGGGGTGCTGTGCTCAAAGCCAAGGCTTAGAACTGCACAGGATGTTTGGGGCAGTGCCCCCTTTACCTACCCTAGGAGCAGAGTTCAACCATAAAAGTTAAAAAAAAAATAGGAAATACCCAAAGAAAAGTAAATAAAATGAGCAAGAAACAGTAAAGAATTTTGGTCATGGAAAGCTACCATGGTGACAAGACAGAAGAAAACACAATCTCAAAGGAGGAAAGAAGGTCCACAGAAGAAATTTCAGAGTCAAATAAATTGGTTTCAAGCCCAAAAAGAGTTCTTGGAAATGCTCATAATAAAAGACTTTAAAAGGCAAATAGGAAAGGTAAAAGAAAAAATGAGAAAGGAAATGAGAGGTATTCATGAGAGAGTCAACAGCTTGGAAAAGAAAAGAAAAAAAAAATTGAAGAAAACAACACCTAAACAGTACAAGAAACCAAATGGAAAAAAATATATTCAAAAGCTTACCAAAGAAAATTACACATTATAAACTAGAACAAGGCAAATGGAAGCTAATGACTTTGTGAAGCAGCAAGAATCAGTCAAACAAACTTAAAATAATGAAAAAATGGACACAAATGTGAAATGCCTCATTGGAAAAACAGTTGAACTGAAAAAAAAAATAGATCCAGAAGAGACAATTTAAAAATTATTGGTCTACCTAAAGGCTATGACCAAAAAAGAGCCTAGATAGCATTCTACAAGATATCATTAAGGAATTGTTCCAATATTCTAGAAAAAGAGGGGGAAAATACTGATTGAAAGAAATCCATCAAAGAATTCCACCTTTGGAAATAGATCCCACAAGGAAAATTCCTTCAAAACTACAATCTCAAGGAAAAAATTCTGCAAGCTGCCAGGCAAAAACAAATCAAATATCAAGCAGCCACAATCAGGATTACTTATGATCTGGCAGCTTCTACAATAAATGCTCAGAAGGCCTGGAATACCATATTCCATAAAACAGGACCTAGGGTTATAAACAAGAATTAACTGTACAGTGAGATTCAGCATAATATTTTAGGGAAGGAGATGAAGCTTCAATAAAGTAATAGACTTTCAATAATTTCTATTTGGAAAAAAAAAAAACAGAAAATTTAATCTACAAACACAGAACTCGAGAAGCATAGAAAGTTAAATGGGGGAATATATATATATATATATACATATATATGTGTGTATGTGTTATTTAAAAGTTAAAGTGTTGGGAAAATAATATCTTTAACTCTTGAGAACTGTATCTATTACTGGGACAAAAAGAGGAGGGCATCACGTGTACCCAGGGTATAGTTGTGAATAGACTGACATTATAGCAGAAAAAAAAAAAAAGAAGACATTAAGGAGTGGGAAAGGGTCTGATTTGGGAAAAAAGGAAAAATAATTTATAATAGGTTAACATGAAAAGGCACAAAATACCTATTTCAATAGAGAGAAAGAAGGAAAGAGGATGAGTATTAAGCTGGATCTCATGTTTTGACTCTAGAGGGAAGAACTTAATCATTCAGTTGGGTATAAAAATTTCTCTAATCCTATAGAGATGTAGGAGGAGAAAGAGGAAAAGAAACAGGAAGTATAGGATAAAAGAAAGGGCAGAAACACTAGGGAACAAAATAAGAGAAGGGAGTAATTGTTGGTAGAAGATAAGGTAGTGGATGGAGTGTATTTAAAAAAAAAAAAAAAAACACTACCAAGAGAAGAGAGAGGAGTGCTGGGGATAGGGTAGTGAGTTGGATGGATAAAAACAAACAAACAAAAAAAAAAAAAACCAGTAAGAGAACAGGGAGTATTGATAGGGGATATGATAGTTGGTGACATGTGAAACACACACACACACACACACACACACACACACACACACACACACACACATAGATACACAATATAAAGACAAGGTGGAAATAAGGAACAAAAAATATATATAGAGGAAAAATGGGATGGAGGGGAATACAGAGTTGGTAAACGTAATTGTGAATGTGAATGGATAAATCTCTCAAAAACAGAAGCAAATAGCAGAGTGGATGAAAAAACAGAATCCTACAATATGTTGTTTACAAGAAACACATTTGACCAGGAGAGACACAAACAGAGTAAAGATAAAAGACTGGAACATAATTTAATATGCTTCAGCTGAAGTTAAAAAAAAAAAAAAAAAAAAGCAGAAGCAGAGGTAGCAATTCTGATCTCAGATAAAACAAAAGTGAAGATAGATTTTATTAAAAGAGATAAGGAAGGAAAGCACATATTAATATTTTGATACCATAAATAATGAAGTAGTAATGGCACTCAAAGTTTTATGCACCAAGTGGTAGAGAAGGAAAATTGCTAGAGAACATTTTAAGCCTGCAAAAATCTGTTTTAATTGAGGAAGGGGAGAATATAAGGATGCGGTTCCCGCAAAACAAGAGAAAGGAATTGTAAGGGTCCTTTAAATGGGCGGCCACAACGCAACAGGAGATTGATTGGCCCAGAAGTAATTTCTGTGGATATAGGACTGCCTTGTGGGTGGGATCCTGACCATATTGAGATAGCTTCATAATGGGTGACAGCTCTCTTGCTGGTTGGCTGTGTGTGTGACCTCACAGGCCCTTTATAAGCCCACTGCAGACAGCAAGTCACTCTCTTTAACCTGGCTCCCTAGCCTGGGGTAGCCAAGCCAAGCTGATGGATAGCCAAGAGAAATAAGGAGTTTGGTAGAGAGAGAGAGGTGGGGGATTTAATATATATTTTAACATATTTAGCATGTATTGGATTACCTGCTAAATTGGGGAAGGGATGGGAAGATTCTTGGTCATTTAGAGTGCTAGTATTGTTAGAAGTTTTATCTTTATTTATTTACTTATTTATTTTGCTTAAAGTTGCCTGAAATTATATTCCTTCATTTTATTAAACCTTTCTTTGAGACAAATGTATTTCATTTTATAATGTCTGAGTGATTTGACCTTAGGATAAGGAAGACAAAGGTTCAAATCTCTCCTTAAACACTTAATCTGTATAGACATGGACAATCTTGGTCCCTTCTGTGTGGCTCAGCCAAGTCTTTAGTAAACATTTCTTAGTATGTTAACTAAGTTATAGGTTATGTTCTGCCTCCTGCCTCACTGCAAGAAATTCTTACACAAAAAGTTTTCCAACATTGCCAGAATTATGGTCTCTTCTGATGTAAGCATCTCCATTTTGTACAACATGATGCTAAATGAGGTGCTTTCAACCACCCAAAGTTCCCACAAAAATTTACCATCAATATTAGGAATTCAGTTCAACAAATAAATATCTTTTAGTCAATATTCTATTAGGAACTGGGTTTATATGTAGATATGGAAATAGTGGCTCCTATCCAAGGAAGATAAATCCAAAAGTATGAATATGGGAAAAACGGGAGATCAGAAAATAGTAACTATTATATATATTATATATATTATATATCAAGTTCAAGAAAAGGAAGCTGCAAAGGCATATTGGATCCCACATAGATACATATCCAAATGCAAAATATAAATAAAGTACATTGATATTAATTCATTGTCTATGGTTGCCTTAATCCCAATCTAATTTTCCTGTTTATCTCTTTTAGTCAAGATTAATTTTACCATTGCCTTGTCTGAAATAATGATTGATACTCTTGAAGTTTTAGTTCCTCTAAGGATTATAGCAATCTTGTCTCGAGTTTTTCATGTCCTTCCATGTCTTTCCTCTAGAGTTATGATTTCAATTCTATTTTTTCATCTATCTTTATTTCCTTAATAATTTTAATCTATTATTATTCCCTCCTTATGCAGGAAGCATTTTTTTTTTTGCCTTATACACTATTAGTGCCTTTTTTCTGTGATGGCATACTATTTGTTTTGTGTACATTTTGTATGAACATAACTATTTTCATGTAATCTCCCTTATACAATGTGAATTCCATGACTGCATGGACTTCATCAATGTATCCTGATTAATTGTCAGTGCCTTCATATATTTAGGATATAATAAGTTGTAGTTGTTATTGTTATTGTTTTTTCCTCACTGTCTAACTTATATTTGCCTTAGTTGTCTCTGACGTATAATACCAGGTGCCTTTTTTGGCTCATTCATTTTTGTGACCTTATTTCCCAAATTGAAGATCAAGCTCTGGGGTAGGATTAGTCACCAAATTCAAAACTCGGAGCATTCTAGAATTATATAAAGAAACAGAAGACAAAACTATAGAGTCTCCCTGATTCCTTGACTCCTGGAAGGAACATTTTTCAGTCCATAGTCCCCCAATTGCCTCAGTAAGAGGCCTCTTGCTTTTGCTTTGTATTGACCTAGTGTGAAAAACAAACTACTTATGTATTTCATTAGTGAATTTCCCAGCCATCATTTTGCCATGTGCTTCTTGTTGTTGTTGTTGATTTTGGGGGGATTTGTGTATAGGAAATAAAAATTTTGTTGAGAGTTGGACTATACAGTTTCCTTTCATTCCACTATCTTACTATTTCCTTTTTGTTTCCCTTTAATCGCAACCTTGTGAGTTTGTCAAGGAATTGTTGATTTTTTTTGGTAAGGAAATTGAGAGTTAAGAGGAATTATGTCCCATAACTTGTCATAAAATTAATAAATGTCTAAACTTGGATTTAAACCTAGATTTCTAGACTATACTTCTAACATTCTATCTACTGTCCTCCACTACTGGAAGTAGCAGAAAGTTAAATTGATATACTGCTAAAAGGTGAGAATAAGAAAGGAAAAGATGTTTTTAAATAAGACTTTATTGGCAATAAAGGAGGGGTCAAAAAGGCATAGCAGAAGGGTGATGCATAGATAAAATATATAGCTGAGATTTATCTTGTATTGAAATATAAAATAATTGAAATATTCAAATAAATATTGAAAATAAAGAGAGGAATTCTAAGCAAAAGGGTCATTAACATAAAAGAAACTAAGTATCAATCTAACAATAGGCATCTTCTCAACAAGTAGATTTCAGGGAAATCTTTAATAACAATTAGCTGCTTCTTTCTTTAAAATTTCAACTCTCTGCTCTACCTTAGGCCTTACTAATCTGGACCAAGTATTTTCTCAGTATCATCACAATACTGTATTAAGCTCTTTAGTAAATTCAATCATCCCTCTAAATGGATGGCAAGCTTTTTTCTATTAGGTTTTTAAGAAATTAATCTTGAAAGGATGAAATTAGATTGAACAATCTTAGAAGCTATTTTTATGTACTATTTTGTGAACATTAAGCTGTTGTGTAGAGGATGAAATATTGTATCAAACTTAAGATTGGCAGTATATCAGTAAAAGGAGGAATTCTTAAAATGTATTGGTCATTATTCAGTATTGAATCTATCATTATTATTCAACCACATTTTTTTAATTATACTGCTTTTACATTTAAAACCAAGGGGAAGAAAATTTAGTTAAAAAAAAATAAGAAGAATTAATTATTCTGTGAATTCATCCCAATAATAGCATTTTTCTTGACAATGAAAGGTCTGAAAAAAAAAAAAAAAGATTAGTGATATAATTCCACTGTGTGTATAGTTCAAATTAAGACAGAAAAAGCTTCAGTGCCAGTTGTTATGAATTAGGATGAGAAATCTAGATTTCTATAGTTATAAAATTTAAACAAAATGAAAAATTTGAAACAGTAAGTGTGTAATAGCTGCTATTGTTGATAAATCAGCTCGTACTCAATAGGGTGTGAGGTATTGCTGAATGTTAGTAAAAGCAGTTTCTATCAAAAGAGAGTGTAAATATCCACAATCATTTATTTGTTTTCATGCCATTAATCAGGAATCATGATAATCATCACCCATTTCCAATCTCTCCTGCATAAAATCAGGCTTACAAACTACTGATTATAAAATATTACTAACTGCATAGTTCTGATCCTTTCACTTCTCTATTCTAATGGTAAAATAAGAAATACAGAAGTACAATGGATTTCCATTGCACATGATTAATTTACATGTGCTTTGTGTTCTATCCTGGGTTCATTACTAGTGTCTCAATCCTCATATCACTGAGTATTTTTGTATGTTGTTCCTTACTCTTGGATCCTGTTCCTTCCTCATTGCTGCCTATTATTTTTTTTTTCTTCAGGCATTTGGGATTAAATGACTTGCCCAGGGTCCCAAAGCTAGGAAGTGTTAAGTGTCTGAGGCTGGATTTGAACTCAGGTCCTCCTAACTTCAGGGCTGGTGCTCTATCCATTAGCTGCCCCTTGATTTTTTTTTCAAGGACCAAATGCAGATAGGGAAAGCAGAGAAATAAGGCCATAAGCACTTAAGAAGTGCTTCCTTACTAGTACTAAGCATTATGTAACTCACTGAGGATACAAATACAAGAGAAAGAAATACACAACTTTCTTAAAAGAGCATATATTCTTATGGGGAAAGAAAAATACATAATAGTGAATTGGAGGTAGGGACGTCTACAAAATCTGAAGATGGATTCATATTTGACCAATATAAAGTGAGATCATTTGTCAAGACCTCTTCTTTCTACTGTTTTTCATTTCACATCACTAAGATACTATTGACTACTGGCCTCAATTTAATTTGGTCAAGTGTGAAGCAAAGTCCTTACTTGGACTTCCAGTTAAAAGGATAAGGAGTAGGAATGGTATGAAAGACTTGAGGAGAATTGAGGAATTTTAGAATAATGTGTATGATATTAAATCTATAAGGGAGAAATAGAATATTTGTCTTGCTAGGAAGCACTCACATGAGATTAGAAAGCATAAATTCATATGGGACCCAGTTTATCTGGTTTCATTGTGGAAACAGGAAAACCAACTATCATTGGTGAGAATAATTTAGAATTGTGGCTGATAGGCAATAGAACTATGAAAGCATTCTTATTAGCAAAATAATAGGTAAGAAGACCCTTTAGGGTCAAGGTATCCAAAAATTGATGAGTGTTTGGGTTGGTTCAACAAAGGATTGAGATAGGGAAGTGAGAATGTAACCTTCGATGACCTGATTTAAGTTGATGTCATTCTGAAGATGAAGATCAATATTAAACAAAACAGCTTGTTATGGCAGAGGGACTTGTGTAGCTCAATAAAATATAGCATGTAAGTTTACTCAAGATGAATGAGTCATAGTAACAAGTTCTGACAAAAAGGAATCCACAGAGAAGGAAATGCCAAATTTCTGTAGTATCTTTGTCAAGAAAACATCATGAACAACATGAAAATAAGGAAAAGAAAAAAAAAATAAATTCTCTCTCTCTCTCTCTCTCTCTCTCTCTCTCTCTCTCTCTCTCTCTCTCTCTCTCTCTCTTTATATATATATATATATATAAAATAAACCCCCCAACTTGGAAAATGTTCATAGTTTTTGAAGAAATATAAAGGACAGCTACAAGTAGCTCCAGTACTAATGAAAAAAAAAATGGACAAAAGTTTAGCTACAGATGCATCTGTTGATGAATGACAAGTCTGTGTAAAGATCAATATTGAATAGGAAGCAGAAATGTAAAATCCATAAACTGAGTCAGTCTGTATGTAGTCAAATAGGGATGGAAAGATTAAAGGTCAACTTCTTGGTTGTCAATGAATGTTAAATGTTAATGGGAAGTTAAATGAATGGAAATAAGTTTTAATTCACATGATCACTACATATACTACTGTGGCTTAGAAAAAATGGAGTAGTCCTCATATTAATAAAAGCACAAGAATTGGTATATAACCCCACAAATGACTATATATATATATATATATATATATATATATATATATATATATATATATATATAATCAATCCAAAGCAAATTGTTCAACATCTTATCTCCTAAAAAAAATGTATGCAGCCCAAGAAGCAACAGTTATAACCAAATATGGAAAAATTGATTGGCTGAAGACTGAAAAAGGAATACATTAAAGCTATTTATTATCATCTTTTTAGTTAACTTCTATGCAGAGAACATCATGCAAAATGGCAGATTGGATATATCAAAAGCTGGAATTAAGGTTGCTAAAACAAATATCAACAGTCCCAGGTATGCAAGCAATATCACTTTGATTAAAGAAAGTGAAAAGGAATTTAAAAGACGCTCAATGAGGATTAAAGAGGAGGGTATAAATGGTGGCATGAAGCTTAACATCAAAAAATGAAGATCTTGGGAAATAGTCCCATCACTCACTTCCTAGCAAATACATGAAGAAGAAATGGAAGCAGTCAGGTTTTACATTTTGGGGTTCAAATATCACTGAAGACTGTGACTGCTGTCATGAAAATAAAAGATGCTTACCCTTAGGAAGGAAAGCCATGGAAAATCTTGAAAACATATTTAAAAAAACAGAGATATCACCTTGTCAAGAAAGGTCTTTGTAATAAAAGTTATTATTTTTATTATATCAATGTGTAACTGTGAGAATCACTGAATCAATATTTTTAAATTGTGGTGCTGTAGAAGACTGTTTTTTGGACAACAAGGAGGCAAAAGGAACTCTGAAAGGGAGACAGAATGAATAGAAAGTGAATGATGTGACTTGACACAGCACTATTTGTAACAGAGGATTAGATTTGAAAACAATCATTAGTAGTCATTTTGCAAAATTAGAAATAATCATTTCCCATTTCCTTCTGCTTTACATATCTATTTCAGCAATTTCTGAGGTTCTTTACTGTCTCACATCTTCAGAAATTTTTACCCATAGGCAAGTAAGAAAATGCAATTTTTTCTTACCTCTCTCCCCTACAGCTTAATAGTTGGAGCAATATGCAGGACACTGGCTTCTCAGGGTATCATTGGTTCAATAGGTAATCTGTCACAGTAGAAAATAACATTAACTACCACACTTTCATAATTCTTCACTTAATGGAAGAATTTTATTCCTAAAAAGATGTTTGTATATAGAATTCCTGTATATATAAGTGATTTTTCTCAATTATTTTTTGTTATCTAATTGGCGAGATACTCCTTTGGGAATAAATTTAATTTTAAAATATGAAAATAATATTAAGGATAGAGCATATGAAGATTTAATTTAAAGTAAATAAGATTTCTAATTAATATCAATAATAAAATAATCATATTGGGAGTTTATATCCTAAGGAGAATTATTCTAATTAGATAAATTATTGTTTAAGTTTTATCTGTGATATATATATATATATATATAAATATATATTTCATTATCCTGCAAAAATCTCTTATATATTTACTCAATCCTAAGGCTGTAATGTACAGAACAGTTGATGCATTCTATGGAAAAGGGAGTTTCCTCATCTTAAGTTGGGGGAAAGACAACAATAAAATCATAAGTTCAGTACCAAAACAAACAAACAAAACAAAACAAAACAAAACAAAATTCACAAAATTATAGTGTGGAAAGCCACAATGACAGGCTAGACATCACAAACCAGATGAATTCTTCCAACATTCCCCTTCAAACAATAATCAAATTCTGGAGCAGCAAATGCAACAAAATGTCACAGTGAGATATTTTTATAGCTTAGGGCAATTTAGGAGGTGAATAGGGTAAGTCTGTTATCCTGAGGTGAGAGTTGATCAAGAGTGCACATGGAAGTAGCAGCTGCAGCTTTGGGAGTTTTCAGATCTGTCAGAGGGATAGCAATTGATCAGAAAGAGATTACAGGTAACCTTTGATGGCAATGGGTGAAAAGAAGCCTGTTTAGCAACTATATTGCTTAAATGCACTTTTGGGTCACAGTTCTAGGTTACAGTTGCAGGACAAAGGAATGTTTATTGTCAGTCACAAAAGTGCCTAGGTAACAATTCGGAATTAGAGAGGAGCACTAGAACTTACATTTGAAGCAAAGAGAGAATATGATCATATCCCAGGACTGAAAGATGGCAAGTAACACAGGATTACATTATCCCTTTTGGAGAAAAAACAAAACAAAACAAAACAAAACAAAACAAAACAAAAACAAAAACAAAAACAAAAACAAAAACAAAAACAAAAAAAAAAAAAAAAAAACCCGAATGCAGACCAGGACAGCAGTATCTTCCCATCTCTCTGTATCACAACCTTGGAAACATCGTTAACTTGCAGACTACCAGAACTAGATCAGAAAATAACAGCTTGGAAAACCTGTAACTTGAGACAATGTCTCCCAATGTAGCATAGATCAACTTTGACACAAAGTTTCAAGTCAAGTAATAGGCTGTGAAAATGAGCAAAAGAAAAAAAAATAGAATTTGATCATATAGGTAACTGGTGAAAAAGAAAACCAAGACACAAATGCAAAAGAAGAGAATAAGGTGAAAAAAAAGTTATAAGCAATATAAGTAATGATGAAAAATATTAACTAGACCCAAATCCAACAAAAATTACTGGCACAGTTAAAGAAAAAAGAAAAAAGTGAAAGAAAATTTGAGAAATGAGAGTGATGCAAGAAAATTATGAAAAAAAATAGCTTTGTAAAAGAGACCCAAATATTCACTGAAGAAAAGAACACCTTAGAAAGCAGAATTGACCAAATACAATAAAATATATAAATATTCCCTAAAGAAAATAATGCTTTAAAAATCTAAATTGGGCAAACAAAGGCTATTGACTGACATCTTAATCAAGAAATGATAAAACAAAATAAAAAGAATGAAAAATAGAAGAAAATATGAAATATCTTATTAAAAAAAGAAAGAAACCAGATCTGGAAAATAAATGGAAGAAACAATTTAAGAATTATTGGACTACCCAAAGCTCATGATTCAAAAAAGATTTTAGACATCATATTTTAAGAAATTATTTAGGAAAACTGCCCTATTATCTTTGATCCCAAATATAAAAGATAAATTGAAAGAATTCACTTATCACCTATTGAAAAAGATCCAAAAATGAAAGAGAGAGAATTTGGAACCATAATCTTTTTAAAAGTTAAAAATAACAAATATTTTACTTTTTTTAAATATGGAATGAATAGAGTCATATGATTAAGTTGCCTGTAAAACCTTTGGGATATTATTTGCCTCCTTATCTCCTTTTCCTTTTTTTTTTTAAATGAAGGATTTTATCTAAATAAGTTTTATGATTCTATTAGCTCAAAAACTATAATACACATTATTATTATATCTCAAATTATTTTGTTGATTAGTGCAGTTATATATGTATAGCTATTAATTGAAAGATCTAAAAGTATAATAGAAGTTTTATCATATGGAATATACAAAATTTGAAATCATAAAGCTTGTCATGATGACAACTACATTTTTTAAAATTTCCTGGTTGCTTAGGTTTTCCCCTCAGCACATTATGGAAAAATCTAGATTTTTTTTTTTAGAAACATATAAGTTTTGTTGTGATGAATTAAAGAAGGCTAAACTTTAGCAGATTACAAACTGAAACTGATATTTGCCCAGTTAAGAATAAATGGGAAGTTTTATAGGAGCAACGTATGTCAGGTCATTTTGTCTAGGAGACTTAAGATTTGAACCATTGCCATATTTTGTACTATCTGAGTACTAAAGCTCAAAATAAGATGAGCTTCTGCCATCTCAAAATTTACACACACACACACACACACACACACACACACACACACACACACACACACTTATACACCCTACCCACACACATTTCTGATGTGTTGTGCTATTATAGTAAATAGCAGAGTAGTTGATAATTCAATTAACATGCATTACATGCTTACTATATGTCAGGCAATGTGCTAATCCCTAAAGATAAAAAGAAAATTCAAAATAGTACTTGAACTGAAGGATACAATTTAAGACTCAGCTCATATTCCACTTTATATAACATGCCTCCTTTCATCCTGCCTTCAGAAAGAATCATCTGACTTCTCTCTGAGATTGTCTCTGATTTTATATTTTGTACATAAATACTTATCTTGATGCTGTTTCCCTGATTAAATTATGAGCTTTATGAGAGTAATGATTCTGTCTTTCATTATATTTCTAGTACTTAAAACAGGGCTTGACATGTAGTAAGTGCTCCTTATTCTTTTTTATTCTTGCTATCTATGTAATGGAGGAGATAATATATAATCAACTAGATATATACTATATAAACATATAATAAATAACTGGTCATATGCTATAACCTAGATATATAATACTAATTATATACTACAACTAGATATATGATACAAGTAGATAAAGTTCATCTAAAATATGGAGGCATGAAAACTAGAGAGTATTACAAGCACTTTCAGAGGAAGCCAGAATTAAGCTGGAGTATTGAAGGAAGACAAGGAACTAATAAGGAGAAGTGAAAGAAGTAGAACATTCCAAGAATGAGGAAAATCTAGGGCAAAGTCATAGAGATGGGAAAACAATTAGGATAATATAGCTAGACTATATGGAAAGAATGAAAACATAAGGTAACTAGAATGGTAGGAAGTAACAAAGTAATAGAGCTTTAAATGCCAGCTAAAGCATGTTGCATTTGATCCTGTAAATAATGAGGAACTATTGGAGTCTAACTAAAGTAGGTGGGTGATATGGGCATACTTATTACTTTAGAAAAATGGTCTTGGTAACTGAGTGAAGAATGAGCAGACCAATTAAAAGATAGATGCAGTAGTTAAAGTTAGAAGTGATAAACGCCTGAACAACGATGCTGGTTGTCAAAACAGAGAGAAGAGTATATCTACAGAGAGATTTTATGAAGGTAGGTGTGACTTCATTTGGCAGTGGATCAGATTGATAAAGGATGTGAAAATAGTGGTTTGGAAAAGTAAACATTCATTATTGGTATCTAATGCTTCGGGTTGCTTTCTGAAGGACCTCAGGACCAGTCTTGATCTTAGTGCAGGAGGCAGGAGAGCCACCAGGAGAATGATCAAAAATTGAATGTCCCATTTCCAGTCCTTCTCAGCCCTTAAATTCTCTATTAAAATTACATCATTATAGTATACAGATTATGTGTGAACTAGAGAACCATTATATCACCATGCTAAGTACTAAGTATATGTATACTAGAGAACCATCATTTCATCAATTCCACTAAGTTAACACCTTGTAAGTAACCTTGTTTCAAGTATACTTCTCCAAAGTTCTAGCGCTCTACAGGTATCTATGGCAAGAATGAATAATCAACAAGAGACTGAGAAGATGTATCAAATTGATCCTGGATCTTCCCCCAAGTGAAATAATGCAGTACCCTCTATGATAATATTTTCTTTGTTCCAAATAATATTTTTTAAACATGTTAGATAAACTATGAGTATCTTCCTTTAGATCCTTAGCCTCGACCATTGGAATTACTTCGTAAAACTAAGAATTAGACCTTAATAAAGTATAATTATAAACAGCTAAAGACATACTAAGAATACAAACCAAAATGTGATGACATAATTTGGGAATCTATGAGCTAAGTCACATGACTAAAATATTTCTCAGTGGTAAAACTTTAGCTTAAATTTGTTTCCTGACTTTAAATTTCTAATAAATAATGAATATTGAGTTTCATGTGTGTATGTGTGTGTGTATGTGTATCTGTGTGTATAATATAGGTAAACATAAGTGCATGGTCAAAATCATATAAGGGATAATAATATGAATCCTTGGCTTTGATTCCATTAATATTTTCATATTTATTTTTTCTTTAATCTGATTTATTCAGGGAATTAGGAGCTGTTTTAGAACTCTCCAAATTCCCACTTTCAATGGTAGATTGGTTCCCCAGAGAGAAGCTGACTATTTCCCCACTCAAGGTGCTGGGACAAACATAAGGGCTTACAGTTATTAAAACTGAAGCTTCTGCATTCTCTTACACTGTGTCTTCCAATAGTATTCAATCAACTGATATAAGTTAGCTTATACAAAAGGGATATCTACTGATAATTTGTAGAAAGAACAGAATTTACAAAAAACATCCACCAGAGTTCAGAAACCATTTTACTTTGAATGAATAAAGTTCCTAGGAAGAATAGGATAAAAATTAGTAAGTCACATATTTTAGGAATACTATAAAGTCTCTCATGATTCCTGTACCAAAATAATTTTCATTCAGCAATTTTCATTTCATAATAAAATTTATACCAAATTTACTACTGACTATGGTGTCAGTGATGTATTGTCTTGATTAAATATCTTTCCTGTGATAACTATCACACCTTGTCCATGTGACCTTGGAAACTTCTGCTTCCATTTGTTAAGAACTTTATCACACAGTGATGTACAGAATTTTTTTTTTATTTTGCTACCCTTATTCCTTTTCAACTTCAAGAACTTCAGTATTTAGGACCATTCTTTGACTCAGGAAACTTCCTATACATATTGACTATTTGAAACAAAGAATAACAACCCAGTTAGTCCTTTAATACTTTAATGATAAACCTACTAGAAAGATGTTATTAGATTTGCATTTTATTTTTGCATTATTTATGATATTCTTATACCTGTCATTACAATTTGCCAATTGAGTCTCCTTGTAAACAAAGTTATATAGATATATATATATATTTAAAGTGACTGATAATGGCTGGAAGGACTTTTTTTTTCATGGCTTTCATAGCACTCTAAATAATTGGGGAATAAACTAAAAAAAATCATCTTTAATATACTGAGCAAAGCAAATATACTAGCTGTCCTAAATAAAATTGTGAAGAGTCAATATTGAACTATTTGGTTAGTATTATAGTCTTTAAAAAACTGAAAGAAATGCTTCATTTTTCTCTACTTTTGGCTTCTTCAGTTACATCCATCAGAACACTTCATTGCTCTGCACCTTTCTCAATCAACTATATAATTATGTCCTTACCATAAATGTTCCAGCTGGCAAATCAATTTCAAATCATCAGTAAGCCTCAAGGAAAAGGGGGAAACATAATCAATCAAATTGTTCTGCTGGTTTCCTCTTTAGTTCTTCCTATCACAAAAGATTCAAAGAACTAGGCAACATTTCACTATTAATACTTCTTTAGAAAACTTTACCTTTAATAGAAAACATGTTCAGAATTCTCATACACCTATTATTTTTAAAATAAGTATGTTCCTGTGTGGGGGGACTAATTTATAGTGCCAAGTAGAGATTTTTCAAATGCCAAAGACTATATATCAATATTTTGAGGGCTTGGAAAAAAGCTCATATTGTTGAGATTTTTAAACAAAGTAATTAATGAATTAATGAATTATATATTGAAAGAGGAATGGAGCCAAAATGGCAGAGAATAGACATATGTTTCTCTGAACTCTTCCTGGTTTCCCTTGGATCAATACCAGATCAAGTCTCTGAATGGGTTTTGGAGTGATAGAACCCTCAAATATTTTGGTTGAAAATAAATTTCCTGCAGAATATATTTTGGAAGAACTTCAGGAAAAGTCTGTCTCAATCAGGCTGAGGGGCAAGGTGACCTGGCCCAACAAATGCACAGTGCAGGAAAGTCCAGAGAGGAGAGGACTCCACACACCAAGGGGACTCTAGAGTGAAGCTCTTAGACAATATACAGCTACTCTGTCCTGAGTCAGAAGCCAGCGGATCAGCAGACTAGTTGTGAGACCACCAGCTCAACTACAGAAGGCAAATAGTGAGCTCCTGAACCCTAGCATAGCAAGCAGGACTTGGTTATGCCCCCTCAGCATGGTAAAGTGGTGGCAGCACTGGCCCTAGGGCAGCGTGAAGCCAGTGTCACCTGTAGAAGAAGTTTGGGACAATTTCCCCTTTGCTCTAAGACTAGACTTCAATCTTTTAAAATGAGCAAAAAAAAAAAAAAAAAAAAAAAAAGAGTTTTGACCATAAATACCTATTTTGAAGACAAGGAAGAAAAGACCTCAAACTCTGAGGACATTACATGGAAAATGTGTCAAGATGAAGCCTCAAAGAATTATATTAGTTGGTCTCCAAGTAAAAAGGCTGTATTGGAAGAATTCAGAAAGGATCTTAAAAGAGAATTAGAAGAAAAATAGGGAAAGAAAATGATAGCTTTAGAAAAGGAAACACAGAAACTGAAAAAAACTACTCCTTAAAAATAGTTTTAGTGAAATGGAAAAAGAAAACCACTCCTTGAAAAACAGAATTTGTGAAATGTCAAAAAAATCTGATGAACAAAATAACTCATTTAAAAATTAAATTAGCCAAATGCAAAAGGAGATAAAAAAATTGAATTGTAGAAAATAATTCACTAAGTGAATAATTCAATGAGACATCAAGAATTCACCAAAAAAAAGTCAAAAAATAAAAAAAATAAATAAAAGATAGAAGAAAATTTAAAATACCTCATCAGAAAAACAACTGACCTAGAAAATAGATCCCCAAGAGACAATATAAAAATGATTAGACTACCTTGAAAACCACTATGAAAAAAGAACCTAGACAGCATCTTTCAAAAAATCATCAATGGAAACTTCCCTGATGTCTTAGAATTAGAGGGCAAAATAACCACTGAAAGAATTCACCAAGGAGTTGTGAAATGACCTAACCATTCTGGGGAGCAATTTGGAACTATGCCCAAAGGGCTATAAAACTGTTCAGACCTTTTGATCCATCAGTGTCATTACCAGGTATGTATCCCAAGGAAATCATAAAGAGAGAGAACTATGGAGATTGAAAGAAAATAAACAGATATTATGTTCACTTCTTTTTCTGTTTTTAAATCTTTCCTATGTGTTTTTCCCTTTTGCTCTGATTTTTCTCCTACAACATAATTCATAAAATAATATGTATTAAGAATAAATAAATTCATTAGAAAAAAAAAAAAGAATCTACTAATCACTTCATTAAAAAGAGCCCAAAATGAAAGCTCCAATAAATATTGTAGCTAAATTTCAGAATTATCAGATCAAGGAGAAAATACTGCAAGCAGCCAGATTCAAATTTTTAGGATCTACAATCATGATTATCTAGGATCCAGCAGTTTTCACTTTAATGGATTTGCAGGGCCTGGATTGATATTCCATAAGATAAAGGAGTTTGGATTGCAGCCAAGAATCAATTATCCTGCAAAATTAGATTTTGCAGAAATTACATTTCGGGGGAAAGATAGATATTCAATGAAACAGATTTTAAATTCTTCTAATAAAAAAACAGAGATAAATAGAAAATTTGATCTTCAAATACAGAACTCAAGAGAAGCATAAGAAAATAAAGAGGGAAGAAAAAATGTTTTTTTTTTTTTAAGTTAAAATATTAAACATTCCTACATGGGACAATAATATGTGTAACTACTGAGAATTGTATCTTTTTTAGGACTATATTTAGAGAATTTAGATTTAATTTGACTTTATTATGAAGATATAAAAAGTAAGAGTGGAAAATGGATTGTAATGGAAGAAGAAGAAGGTGAGGTAAAATGGGGTAAATTACATCAGATGAAGAGGCAAAAAAGACCTAGTATAATTGAGGGAAAGAAGGGAGGGGGATGAGCATTGTGTGAATTTTACTCTCACCAGATTTGACTGAAAAAGAGAATATCAGACATATTAACTTCACAGAGAAACTTTTCCTCATTCTATGGGGAAATAGTAGGGGGAAAAGATAAGGAAAGGAGACTAATAGAAGGGAGAACAGAAATAGAAGAAGAAAGGCATAAGAAAGTGAAGAGGACTGTAAAAGAGGAGAACTGTTTGAGAATAGTAGTAGTCAGAAATAAATTACAGGGGAGGAGGGAAAATGTGAAAGGAAAAAGAAAACTATAACTTGGCAACAATAAAATGGCAGGAAATACAGAGTTAGGAATTTTAATTGTGAATGCAAATAGGATGCTCCTATAAAGTGGAAATGAATAGCAGACTAGATTAAACATCAGAATCCTAGAACATGTTGTTTACAATAAATACATTTAAAACAAAGTGATACATACAGAGCAACAGTAAAAGATAAGCAGAATCTATTGTGGATCAACTGAAGAAAAGAAAAGCATGGTAGTGATACTGATCTCAGATCATAAAAAAGAAAAAAATAAATCTAAAAGAGGTAAGGAAGGAAACAATGTTTTGCTAAAGGATACCATAGACAATAAAGTAATATCAATATTAAACATATTTGCACCAAGTGGTAGAGTATCCAAATTCCTATAGAAGTTAAGAAAAAATAAAATTAAAAAATGGATAAGAAAACTATACTAGGGTAATCTCAACCTTACTTTATTAGAACAAAATACATTTAATCACAAAATAAATAAGAAAAAAAGTTAAGAAGGTAAATAGAATGTTATAAAAGATAAGTATGATAGACATTTAGAGAAAATTGAATGAAGAAAGGAATACACTCTTCGTCTTGTAGTCCATAAAACCTTCACTAAAATTGATCATATATTAATGCATAAAAACCTCAAAATCAAATGCAGAAATGCCAAAATAGCAAAAGCACTTTTCCAAATCATTTTGCAATAAAAATTACATGTAATAAAGGCCAGGAAAATAGACCCAAAATTAATTGGAAATTAAATAATATAATCATAAAGAATTAGTCAAACAACAAATAACAGAAAAGTCCCTTATCATTCAAGAGAATGATAATAATGAGACAACATACCAAAATTCATGGGTTACAGTCAAAGCAGTTCTTCATGGAAATGTTATATCTCTAGATGCTTTATTCATGTTTTCATGAATTGACTATATCAATAACTACATTAACTAAAATCATGAGTATCTCAAAAGATGCAGAAAAAAATTTGACAAAACCCAACACCATTTCAGAATACCAAATAAATCTATATAAATCATCAGTATTTCTATATGTTACCAACAAAGTCCAGCAGCACAAGACACAAAGAGAAATTATATTTGAAATAACTGTTATTAATGTAAAATATGTTGCAGTCCACTTGCCAAGATAAAGTCAGGAACTATATAAGACTAATACAAAAACATTTTCCTCACAAATAAAGTCAGAATAAACATTTGGAAGAAAAGCAAGTGCTTGTGGATTGATCAACATCATAATACAATAAAAATGACAACCAAAAATTTATCTACTTATTCAGTGCTATAACAATCAAACTAACAAATTACTTTACAGAGATAGAAAAAAAATTACAAAATCCATTTAGAAGAACAAAATGTTAAATATGTCAAGGTAATTAATAAAAGTGCAAATGAAGGTGGCCTACTTATACCAGACCTAAAACTATAAAGCAGCTGTCATCAAAACCATTTGATACTGGCTAATAAATAGAGTAGTTGATCAGTGGAATAGTTTGAGTTCCCAAGGCACACAAGCAATTACTATAACAATCTAGTTTTGATAAACTCAAATACCCCAGCTTCTGGGATAAGAAATCACTATTTCACAAAAATTGCTTGGAAAATTGGAAAACAGTATGGCAGAAAGTAAGCACTGACCAACACTTATACCCTATACTAAATTAATGTCAAAATGGGTTCATGATTTAGACATAAAGAGTGATATTAGAAGCAAATTAAAAAAAAAAAAAAACAAAGACAAAGAATAGTCTGTCTCTCAGACATGTGGAGATGGAAAGAATTTATGGTCAAAGAATAATTAGAGTACATTATGAAATAAAAAATGCATAAATTTGATTACATTAAATTAACAAATTTTTGTAGGAACAAAACCAATGGGACCAAGATTTGAAAGGAGGCAGAAAAATGGGAAAACCTTTTTCACATCCAAGAGTTCTGATGAAGGCCTTATTTCTAAAACGTGTAGAGAACTGACTCTAAAATATAGAGAGAATTCTATAAGAATATAAGCCATTCTGCAATTGATAATGGTCAAAGGATATGAGCAGACAATTTTCAGTTGAAGAAATTAAAACCATTTCTAATGATTTTAGAGAAAAAAATGCTCTAAATCACCATTAATCAGAGAATTAAGAAAACTTTCGGGTACCGGTAAACACCTCTAGGATTGGTTAAGATGACAGGAAAGCATAATAATAAATTTTGGAGAAGATTTGGGAAAAATAAGACATTACTAAATTGTTGGTGGAGTATTGAACTAATACAACTATTCTGGAAAGCAATTTGAAACTATGTCTAAAGGGTTATCAACTTTGCATACCCATTGATTGAACAGAGTTTCTACTATACCTGTATTCCAAAAAAATCATAAAAAAGGGCAAAAAGGCATGTAAAAAATATAATTGCAATGAACTGGAAACTTAGTGACTGGCCATCATTTGGAGTATGGCTGAATAAGTTATCATATATGAGTGGTATGAAATATTTTGTTCTATAAAAAATGATAAGCAGCATTATTTCAGAAAGGCCTGGAGAGACTTAGATGAACTGATGCAAAGTGAAGTGAAGTTTTTTTAGAATCAAATGAATATTGTACTCAGCAACAAAAAAGATTATGTGATTGATCTGTTCTGGTAGACATGGCTCTTTTCAACAATAAGGTGATTCAGACCAGTTTCAGTAGGCCTGTGATGGAGAGAGCCATCTGCACTGAGAGAGAGGACTATAGGGACTAAGTATGGATCACACTATAGTATTTTTACCTTTTTGCAGCTGTTTGTTTGCTTTTTTGTTTTCTTTCTCATTTTTGTTCCTTTTTGATAAGATTTTTCTTGTGCAGAGTGACAACAATGGAAATATGAAAGAAGAATTGTACATGTTTAACATATTTTGGGTTACTGGCTGTCTAAGAGAGGGGATGGAAGAATGGAGGTAGAAAAAATTGGAACACAAGGTTTGCAAGGGTTAATATTGAAAACTATCTTTGCAAATACTTTGAAAATAAAAAAGTTATACACACATATACATATATAAATGGGTATTGTGTTTAACATTTAGACACACTTGGAAGTAAAGTTATGTTTATAAGGAAGACAGAAAGAAAAATGGCTTATTTTTCCTTCCAGTGCTACATCAATTCTTTCTGACTGGTCTCTTCATCTTTTCATCACAAATGTTGAAAATCCTCCATTTCATTAAATTTCCATCTTTTTCCCTAAAGGTTTGTGCTCAGTTTTGCTGGGTAAGTGATTCTTAATTGTAATTATAGCTCCATTACTTTCCAGAACACATTTCAAGCCTCCATTCTCTTAATGTAGGAGCTCCTAAATCTTTTGTCATCCTGACTTTGGCTCCACTATACTTGAATTGTTTCTTTTTTGGATGCTTGTAAGGACCTAGAATTTCCAGAATTTAGCTAGAATATTATTGGGAATTTTTATTTTTTGATCTTTTTCAGGAAATGATCAATGAATTCTTTAAATTTCTATTTTATTCTCTAGTTCTAGAATATCAGGAAATTTTTCCTTAGCAATTTCTTGAAATATGATGAGAAGAATTTGTTTTATTCACCATTTTAATGTAGAAGAATAATTTTTAAATTGTCTCTCCTGAACTTATTTTCTAGGTTAGTTTTTTTTTTTTTCCAATGAAATGTTTCACATTTTTTTTCTATTTTACTTGTTTTAGTTTTGCTTTATTGCATCTTGATTTCTCATAAAGTCATTAGCTTTCATTTGTTCAATTGTAATTTTAAAATAATTATTTCCATTGAAAAATTACCCATGCATATGTTCTGCTAATAAAAAGCTATAATAATAATAAATAAAATAAAAAAGAAGACATCATAACTATCAAGTGAGAAAAAATGATAAGCTTCTATAAAGCAATAATAGAACTGGTATGACAAAGATAAGAATAGAGAGAATGTTCTTGAAGGAACATTTATGATTTGCTTGAATTGCTTGTACATAAGCCTTCAATTTCTCACTTTGTTGCCAATTTATTAAGAATAAAATTGTAGTGACATAGAATGGAAAATACCATCCATATCCAGAGAGATAACTATGGAAACTGAATGTGAATCACAGCATAGTATTTTTTTGTTGTTGTTTACTTGTTTTTTTTTACTTGTTTGCTTTTTATTTTTATTTTTTTGGCAACATGACAAATATAGAATATATATTTAAAAGGGAAAAATATTGTTTTCCTCAGTGAGCTTTTATATTCTTTTCCCATTTGCCCAATTTTGCTTTTTAAGTCATTATTCTCTTCATTAGCTTTTTTATGTTCCTTCTGGACCACTCTCAATTATTTTCATATTTTTTCCTCTATTTATTTTACTTGATTTTCAAAATCCCTTTTGAGCTCTTCCATATGTTGAGACAAATTATTATTTTTCTTGGAGACTTGGATGGAGGAGCTTAGATTTTTTTCTGAGTTTGTGTTTTTTCATCTTCCTTATCACATATTATCTTTCTATGGTCAACTCAACAACATTTTCTGTTGTTTTCTTATTTTCCTAAAGTCATTACTCTGCTTTTAACTTTTTTATTAAAACAAGGCTCTGTTTCCAGAGGGGACACTGATCCAAACTTCAAGGATTTTGTACACATATTTTCAGATATCCTTCTAGTGATCTGACCACAAGCAATCCTTTCTGCCCTGGAACTGTTAGGAGTGCTCCTGCCTTACTATGGCTTTAGGATCTATTATGCTAAAGCAACAGAGTTCTTCCTCACTCCTGTGAGCTGAGGCATCTGGAAGGTGCCATCTCCACGACCACTCATACTTCATTCTGTTATGCTGGTTTCCTGCTGATCTTCCAGGCCATTTTGGTGTCTCTGGGTTAGAAGCCTCAAAAACACCAGTGCTATTGCTGCTGAAGAGGTCTATAGGCCAGTGCCCTAATCATAGTAAAATTAAAGAGGCTTTTAAACAAACAAAACAAATGTAAGCCAATTTAGAAAGAAGAGAGAAAGCTGGGAAATAATACTTACTGCAAGTGTTTCTGATAAATGTCTCATTTTTCAAATATATAGAGAACTAAGTCGTGTGTGTGTGTGTGTGTGTGTGTGTGTGTGTGTGTGTGTGTGCTGGTTGGTTTCTCAAAAGTCCTCTGACTATTTAAAAAAGTCTTAATCTAAGAGGAGAGTAAATGTAAAATATATCTGACTTTGTAGAAATAAAATTCTTCTATAACTAGAGAAAATATCTCAGACCTTTTTCACAAGTAGTGATTGCTGTACAAACAAGCAAAATTCTAAAGCATTGCTTTTTCTTCATTTCTTCTTTGGAAAATAAATGTTCAAACTGACTACAACTACCCAAGGTTTCTGGTGAATTTTGCCAGAAGTAAGTTTCTGATTGGCAGATAAATGGAGGTAGATTAGATCATTCTGCTTCTACATTACTGTTGACAGGAAACTGTAGTCTTGTTATCA
This sequence comes from Sminthopsis crassicaudata, assembly GCF_048593235.1. NCBI lineage: Eukaryota > Metazoa > Chordata > Mammalia > Dasyuromorphia > Dasyuridae > Sminthopsis > Sminthopsis crassicaudata. Next base: position 81,976,452 of record NC_133618.1, on the reverse strand, counting down.
GATCCCTAATTCAGTACCCCAGGCCTTGAAAAGCTTGATGGGTCTCTTTCTTTGACACTAAATACAATAAAATAAAAATAGCAATGTAGGGAATAGTGTTCCTGGTGTATTTCATCCACAAATCTTCATCAAAAATCTATTTGAATTTTTATAATTTGAAGGAAAGTAAGAAAGAAGATTTTTTTTTCAGTGAGGAGTAGCTATTTCAGAGAATGAAAGGAGCCACATATTAATAGGCTTTAGCCACACTTGTATACAGTTCATGTTTTATAAAAATAGGTCTTAATGTGGATTTTGTGGTGTGATAAAATATAATGAAAATAACATATATTATTAGCCTAAGACAGAAGTAAAGAGAATAGATTCTACCTATCAAGAAAGTAAAATAATTTCACCAGCAGAAATTATATTCATGCAGGATTTAAAACAAAAATTTTGTTTTTATTTTGGTTTTATTTCAGCTATATTTCCCATTATTTATAACCTTCCTAATACCTTCAAGAAAACCATCCCTTTTAGTAAGGAAGGAAAAAATGGAAGAAAAGGAAAAGATCCATGAATCTAACAAAATATTGAAAAACTTTGATGATATATTTGATATTCTAACCTGATGGTCATCAAAGAATCACAAGGAAGTGTTTTCTCAAATGTTCTTTTTTTTTTTTTATTATATATATATATATATTTTATAATATTATCCCTTGTATTCATTTTTCCAAATTACCCCCCCTCCCTTATTCCCTCCCCCTGACGACAGGCAATACCATACATTTTACATGTGTTACAATATAGTCTAAGTACAATACATGTGTGTGAATATCATTTTCTTGTTGCACAATAAACATTAGAATCCGAAGGTACATGCAACCTGGGCAGACAGATATTAGTGCTAACAATTTACATTCCCCTCCCAGTGTTTCTTCTCTGGGTGTATCTACCTCTGTCCATCATTGATCAACTGGAAGTGAGTTGGATCTTCTTTATGTTGAAGATTTCCACTTCCATCAGAATACATCCTCATACAGTATTGTTGTTGAAGTATACAGTGATCTTCTGGTTCTGCTCATTTCACTCAGCATCAGTTGATTTAAGTCTCTCCAACCCTCTCTGTATTCCTCCTGCTGGTCATTTCTTACTGAGCAATAATATTCCATAACTTTCATATACCACAATTTACCCAACCATTCTCCAACTGATGGACATCCATTCATCTTCCAGTTTCTAGCTACAACAAAAAGAGCTGCCACAAACATTTTGGCACATAAAGGTCCCTTTCCCTTCTTTAGTATTTCTTTGGGATATAATCCCAGTAGTAGCGCTGCTGGGTCAAAGGGTATGCACAGTTTGATAACTTTTTGGGCATAATTCCAGATTGCTCTCCAGAATGGCTGGATTCTTTCACAACTCCACCAGCAATGTATTAGTGTCCCAATTTCCCCACATCCCCTCCAACATTTGTCATTATTTGTTCCTGTCATCTTAGCCAATCTGACAGGTGTGTAGTGGTATCTCAGAGTGGTCTTAATTTGCATTTCTCTGATCATTAGTGATTTGGAACACTCTTTCATGTGAGTGGATATAGTTTCAATTTCTTCCTCTGAGAATTGTCTGTTCATATCCTTTGACCATTTATCAATTGGAGAATGGTTCGGTTTCTTATAAATTATGGTCAGTTCTCTATATATTTTGGAAATGAGACCTTTGTCAGAACCTTTGTTTTTAAAAATATTTTCCCAATTTGTTACTTCCCTTCTAATCTTGTTTGCATTAGTATTATTTGTACAGAAACTTTTTAGTTTGATGTAATCAAAATCTTCTATTTTGTGATCAATAATGATCTCTAGTTCTCCTCTGGTCATAAATTCCTTCCTCCTCCACAAGTCTGAGAGGTAGATTATCCTCTGTTCCTCTAATCTATTTATTATCTCCCTCTTTATGCCTAAATCATGGACCCATTTTGATCTTATCTTGGTATATGGTGTTAAGTGTGGATCCATATCTAATTTCTGCCATACTAATGTCCAGTTTTCCCAACAGTTTTTTCCGAATAATGAATTTTTATCCCTAATGTTGGAATCTTTGGGTTTGTCAAAGATTAGATTGCTATAGATGTACCCTTTTTTGTCCTTTGTATCTAATCTGTTCCACTGATCTACCGGTCTATTTCTTAGCCAATACCAAATGGTTTTGGTGACTGCTGCTATATAATATAGCTTTAGATCAGGTACACTTAGACCACCTTCCTCTGAGTTTTTTTTCATTAGTTCCCTTGCAATTCTTGACCTTTTATTCTTCCATATGAATTTTGTTGTTATTTTTTCTAGGTCATTAAAATAGTTTCTTGGGAGTCTGATTGGTATAGCACTAAATAAATAGATTAGTTTGGGGAGTATTGTCATCTTTATTATATTCGCTCGGCCTATCCAAGAGCACTGAATGTCTTTCCAATTATTTAAATCTGATTTTATTTTTGTGGTAAGTGTTTTGTAATTTTTCTCATATAATTCCTGACTTTTCTTTGGTAGATGGATTCCCAAATATTTTATACTATCAACATTTGTTTGGAATGGAATTTCTCTTTGTATCTCTTGCTGTTGCATTTTGTTAGTGATATATAAAAATGCCGAGGATTTATGTGGATTTATTTTGTATCCTGCCACTTTGCTGAAATTTTGAATTATTTCTAGTAGCTTTTTAGCAGAGTCTTTGGGGTTCTCTAAGTATACCATCATGTCATCTGCAAAAAGTGATAGTTTAATTTCCTCATTTCCTACTCTAATTCCTTGAATCTCTTTCTCGGCTCTTATTGCCGAGGCTAGCGTTTCTAGTACTATATTGAATAGTAATGGTGATAGTGGGCAACCTTGTTTCACTCGTGATCTTACTGGGAAAGGTTGCAGTTTATTTCTATTGCATATTATGCTTACTGACGGTCTTAAATATATACTCCTGATTATTCTAAGGAATAATCCATTTATTCCTATACTCTCAAGAGTTTTTAGTAGGAATGGATGTTAGATTTTGTCAAATGCTTTTTCTGCATCTATTGAGATGATCATATGGTTCTTATTAATTTGATTATTAATATGGTCAATTATATTAATAGTTTTCCTAATATTAAACCAGCCCTGCATTCCTGGAATAAATCCTACTTGATCATAGTGTATTATCTTGGAGATGATTTTCTGAAGTCTTTTTGCTAATATCTTATTTAAGATTTTAGCATCAATATTCATTAAGGAGATTGGTCTATAATTTTCTTTCTCAGTTTTCGATCTACCAGGTTTAGGTATCAGTACCATGTCTGTGTCATAAAAGGAATTTGGTAGGACTCCTTCATCCCCTATTTTTTCAAACAATTTATATAACATTGGGGCTAATTGTTCTTTAAATGTTTGGTAGAATTCACATGTGAATCCATCTGGCCCTGGGGATTTTTTCCTGGGGAGTTGATTAATAGCTTGTTCTATTTCTTTTTCTGAAATAGGACTATTTAAGCAATTTATCTCCTCCTCTGTTAATCTAGGGAGCCTATATTTTTGGAGGAAGTCATCCATTTCACTTAAGTTATCAAATTTATTGGCATAAAGTTGGGCAAAGTAACTCCTTATTATTTCTCTAATTTCCTCTTCATTGGTGGAAAGATCCCCCTTTTCATTTGTAAGACTATCAATTTGATTTTCCTCTTTCTTTTTTTTGATCAAATTTACCAAAGGTTTATCTATTTTATTGGCTTTTTCATAAAACCAACTCTTGGTTTTATTTATTAATTCAATAGTTTTTTTACTTTCAATTTTATTGATTTCTCCTTTTAAATTTTGTATTTCGAGTTTAATTTTTGGTTGGGGGTTTATAATTTGGTCTTTTTCTAGCCTTTTAAGTTGTAAGCCCAATTCGTTAATCTTCTCTTTCTCAATTTTCTTCAAATAAGCCTCTAAAGATATAAAATTTCCCCTTATTACCGCTTTAGCTGCATCCCAAAGATTTTGATATGATGTCTCATCATTATCATTATCTTGGGTGAAATTGTTAATTGTTTCTATAATTTGCTCTTTCACCCAGTCATTCTTTAAGATGAGATTATTCAGTTTCCAATTACTTTTTGGTCTATTTACCCCTAACTTTTTACTGAATGTAGCTTTTATTGCATTGTGATCTGAGAAGAAGGCATTTATTATTTCTGCCTTCCTACATTTAATTTTGAGATCTTTATGTCCTAGTATATGGTCTATTTTTGTATAGGATCCATGAACTGCTGAGAAGAAAGTATATTCCTTCCTATTGCCATTCAGTTTTCTCCAAAGGTCTATCATACCTAGTTTTTCTAATGTTCTATTTACTTTTTTAATTTCTTTCTTGTTTGTTTTGTGGTTTGATTTGTCTAAATCTGAGAGTGCAAGGTTGAGATCTCCCACTATTATAGTTTTACTGTCTATTTCTTCTTGCAGTTCTCTTAACTTTTCCTTTAGAAAGTTAGATGCTATACCACTTGGTGCATATATGTTTAGTATTGATATGGCTTCATTATTTATGCTACCTTTCAGCAGGATATAGTTTCCTTCCTTATCTTTTTTAACGAGATCTACTTCTGCTTTTGCTTGATCTGAGATAAGGATCGCTACCCCTGCTTTTTTGGCTTTACCTGAAGCATAATAGGCTCTGTTCCAACCTTTTACCTTTACTCTGTATGTATCTCCCTGCTTTAAGTGTGTTTCCTGTAGGCAACATATTGTAGGGTTCTGCTTTTTGATCCAATCTACTATCCGTCTCCGTTTGATGGGATCGTTCATCCCATTTACATTTACAGTTAAAATTACTAATTCTGTATTTCCTGCCATCATATTATCCCCAGATTATGCTTTTTTCCCTTGACCCCCCTGATCCCCCTCCCCGATATTTAATTTACAGACCCCCCTTGTGACGCGCAACCCTCCCTCATTTTTTTTTTTTAGGATCCCTCCCCCCTCCCTCCAAGTCCCTTCACTTATTCCCCTTTTCCTTTTCCCTTTTCCTCTCCCCCCTTTTAATGAGGTGAGAGAAAATTCTCTGAAAAACAAATATGTTAATTATTTACTCTTTGAGCCTCTTCTGATGAGAGTAAGATTCACACAATGATTCTCCCCCTCACTAAGTTCCCTCAGATATGGTGTATTTTCTATGTCTCTTCCTGGGATGTAGTTTCCCTCTTTTTATCACTCCTTCCCCTTTTTCTGAACCGACCTCCTTCCCTTTACTACACCCCCCTTTTTTTCTTTTATATCAGTAAAATCAAATTATCCTTGAGTATTTTTAATATACCCACAACAGAGTTACAGTTCTCAAGGGTTCTGTGTACCTTTTTCTGTTTCTCTTCAGTCTTGTGGATGTAGATCAAATTTTTTGTTTAAGTCTGGTTTTTTTCTTAGAAACATATAGAATTCCTCTGTTTCATTGAATGACCATCTTCTTCCATGGAAAAAGATGCTAAACTTAGCTGGGTAGTTCATTCTTGGTTGCAGTCCTTGATCTTTTGCCTTACGGAATATCAGGTTCCAGGCCCTTCTATCTTTTAATGTGGAGGCAGCCAGATCTTGGGTGACCCTTATTGTGGCACCTTGGTATTTAAATTGTTTTTTTCTAGCTGCTTGCAGGATTTTCTCCTTTGTGTGGTAATTCTGCAGCTTAGCCACAATATTCCGTGGTGTTCTTTTTTTAGGGTCTATTTCAGAAGGAGTTCGATGAATTCTTTCCACATCTACTTTCCCTTCTGTTTCTATTATCTCTGGACAATTCTCTTTGATAATTTCCTGTAAAATAGAATCTAGGCTCTTTTTTTGGTCATAGTTTTCTGGAAGTCCAATAATCCGCAGATTATCTCTCCTAGATCTATTTTCCAGGTCTATAGATTTTCCCAGTAAGTATTTGACGTTGTTCTCCAGCTTCTCATTTTTTTTGTTTTGTTTGACTGATTCTTGGGTTCTCTGTGAATCATTCATTTCTATTTGTTCCATCCTGACTTTTAAGGAGTTATTTTCTTCTTTCACAGTTTTTAGTTCTTTTTGTAAATGCCCAATTTCGTTTTTAAATGAATTATTTTGCTCTATTGAATTTTTTTCCATTTCCCTAATTTTTTTTTTTGAGAATTATTTTCTTTTTCCAATTCAGAAATTCTATTTTCTTGAGACTTTTTTATCTTTTCCAATTCAGAAATCCTACTTTCCTGTGTTTTTTTAACCTTTTCTAATTCACTAATTTTGTTTCCCTGCATCTCCTGTGAATTCTTTATTTTTTCCAACTCCAATTTCAGGACGTTGTTATTCTCTATCATAACTTCCCTTTCTTTTCCCCATTTTTCTTCGATCTCCCTCAATTTTTTAAGAGCTTCTTCTAGGAGAGAGTTATGTGATGGGGGGCAGGAATCGTTCCCCTTTAGGTTGTTATCTTCTGAATCTTTGCTGTTAACTTCCTCGGGGTTGGATACCCGCTCTTTCTCTGTATAGAAGGAATCTATAGTTTTTCTAGCTTTTTTGCTCATACTTAAAAAATGTTTTGGGGTCTGTCCCTGGGGTAGGAAATTATTTACTTCTTTACCAGCTTCCTCCCAGACCGGATGGATGCAGCGGCCCCTGCGCCGGAGCTAAGATAGAGCTCTGGGAGAGAGTTCCCCACCCCCTCCCTGGAAGTGCCTCAGAGGTGATTAGCACTACTGTGCTTCGAGGGCGTAGAATAGTGAAGACTGCAGGAAGCCCAGCCTAAGTGTCCGGGTGGGGAGTGGATGTCTGCAGCAGGTGACGTGAGAAGCCCCTGCGCTCAAACTGGAAGTGTCTGCCAGAAACCGTGGTCCCTAGTTCAAAGGTTCCGCTTCTCTGGGACTTCCTGGAGCTGAGTTCCACTCCCTCCAGCTAAGCTAGGCAGTGTGTGTTGCCTGGGGCCGTATCCAACCACTTGTCAGTCTCTTAACTATTCTCAGGAGGTAGCTGAGGCCACACCCCCTGGTGCCGATTCTCTGCTGAGTCACCCCCCAGGATCGGGGAAAATCTAATCTGAGTTTTAAAATATTTTGGCTTTCTCTTCTGAACTGCTAAATAATTAGCAGAGAAGAGCTAACAGCCTGTGCCAGATTCCTTTACCTCAGTGGCTTCTCTGATCCCAGAGCCCTTCCCAGCGCAATGGGCGCAGTGTGCCCCTACCCCACCGTCTGTGCTGGTCTTTCTTATTCCTCCCCTGAGAACTGACCTTTCCTGTTGAAACTCCAGATTCTCTTCAGCTGGTAAGTCGTGCTTCCAGTCCTTGTGGTATCTATCAGTCCTGAGCTAATTTTGAGACTTAATTTATCTAATTGGTTGTGAGGGAGTGAGGACGTTCACTGAGTCATGTGTTTCTTCTCCGCCATCTTGGCTCCGCCCCCCTCAAATGTTCTTTGAGAACAATCGTACACATTATAATTTAATGACATTTAGTTTGTAAAGTTTTGTTGCCATTATTTCTATTTAGATTATTATAGTTATTCTGTACAATTTTTTTCTAATTCTGCTTATTACAATTTGTGTCAGTTTATAAAAATCTTCCTGTGAGGCTGGATATTATTTATATGTACCATTTCTTATAAAACAGTAAAATTGTTTATATTCAATATGCCATGATTTGAAGAGGAATCAATTTGTTTTATCTCTTTTCCATTACAAAATGTTCTGCTATATTTTTGCATAAGGGAAGCCTTTATTTTTGTCATTGCTTTTGAGGGAGTATATGTTTTAAAAAAGGATTTATCAGTTAAATGATATGGACATTTTATCCATTCTCTTTGGATAACATTATATTACTTTGTAGAATATTTGGATCAATTCACAGTTTAATAAATTAATGAATTTTGCCTATCTTTCTCCAACGCTAATATTGACTTTGTTATTTTTCATCATTTTTGCCAGTTTTCTAGGAATTAAGTAACAACTATGATTCACTTTCCCTCCCCCCCTCCCCGTGTATTGCCTTTATTGTTAGTGATTCAGGCCAGGATAGATGGAACAATTAAAAGTTCTGGACTGGAGTCAAAAGGACACGAGTTCCTCAAAAAATTATCAAACAGTACCCTTTGATCCAGCAGTGTTACTAGTGGGCTTATATCCCAAAGTGGTATTAAAGAAGGAAAAGGGAAGCATATGTGCAAAAATGTTTGTGGCAGCCCTTGTTGTAGTGTTAAGAAACTGGAAACTGAATGGGTGCCCATCAATTGGTGAATGGCTGGGTAAATTATGGTATATGAATGTTAAGGAATATTATTGTTCTGTAAGAAATGTTTCTTACAGAAATGACCAGCAGGATGAATACAGAGAGGCTTGGAGAAACTTACATGAACTGATGCTAAGTGAAATTAGAAGAACCAGGAGATCATTATACACTTCAACAACAAAACTATATAAGGATCAATTTTGATGGAAGTGTCTTCAGCAAAGAGAATATCCAATTCAGTTCCAATTGATCAGTGATGAACAGAAAAAGCTACATGCAGAGAAAGAACACTGGGAAATCAATGTGGACTGCTTGCATTTACCTTTCTAAATCCTATCTTTCTTGTGCAACAAGAGAACTGTATAAATATGTACACATATATTGTATTTAAGATATACTTTAACATGTTTAACATGTATGAGACTGTCTGCCATCTAGGGGAGGGTGTGAAGGGAAGGAAGGGAAAAGTGGGAATTGCAGGGGACAATGTTGAAAAATTACCCATGCATATGTCTTTCAATAAAAGTTATTAAAAATATATCTTAAAAAAAGAAAAGAAAAAGGACATGAGATCAAATCTCATCTTCTGTGTGTGACTTTGGGCAAGTCTTTTAACCTGTTTTCCTGTTTTTGTTTTTGTTTTTTGTTTTTTGTTTGTTTGTTTGTTTGTTTTTTTTTTTTTTTGTCACTATGCAGTTAATAATAAAGCTTACCTTTCTGGTTTATTATGAGAATCAAATAGTATAGTATTCACTATGCAGTTAATAATAAAGCTTACCTTTCTGGTTTATTATGAGAATCAAATAGTATAGTATTTGAACATCACTTAAAATAGTGCCTGGCACATTGTATAAATTCTGTATTCTATTCTAGATTATTGTAGTCATTATAAATGTATATGTATAAATATTATGCGTAAATTCTACTTTCTGTTGCCACTGCTGATGCTACTCCTCTTCTTTTGCACAATTACTATGTTTTAAGTTCAATTGAAAATTGCTTACTCAAAATTATTACAACAATTTAAATGAAAAAAGTGATCATAAAAATAAAAAGTCAATGTTATAAAATTAAAAAGAATAAAAAGAATAAGGATAGTTTAAAAGAATATATATGAAAAATTATGCTCTGTCATATATTTAAAGGTAAGTCAATTTCACAAATGCAGTACCTTGCATTTATTTTCAGACACTTTAAGTTTCTATATATCATTGAGAGCATATGCCAATTCCTTTTTTTCCATTTTTTTTTAACTTGAAGATTTTATAATTTTATGGGTAGTCTTTTTTTATTTTGAGTTTTGTTAATATATAAATTGTAATACATTCTAATTTTTAAATTTTTTTCTGGGTTTGGTATAATTCCACTGTATTAATTTTAATAGTGAATTTCAACCCTCTTCTATTAAATAATTTAATTTAATTAATTGCTATTATTATCATTGTTGTTTGGCTAAAACTTTATCAAATTATTTATCTTTTCTGAACAACTAACTTAGTTTTATTTATCATTGTATATGCTTTTATTTCATATAGATTAACAGATATGTATATATATGCATACATATATACATATACATACATAGACACATTATATATATATGCATATCACATTTCTTTTTAATTTTGTTATCTCCTATTTTGAGCTTCTTTTCCACTTATATATTGTCTTTCAAGATTTGTTAATGAATCTTTAATTACTTGATTATGACTTTTTTCTATTTTTTTATATAATTTTATGAGTATAAATTTTTCTTTGAGATCTGCCTTATCTGCCTACTGTAACTATTAATTTTATTTAATTTTCTCCCCATCAGTGTTGTCTTTCACAACATTACTATTGTGTAAATAGTTCTTTGATCCTCTCATTGTTTAGGATATCCTGATTAAGTCTCCATTAACATCTATTATTTTTGTATGCTTGCTGATTTTATTACTATCAATATTAATTTTTATCTGTGGGGCAACTGGGTAGCTTATGTTGCTTCTGGATTCAAGAGAACATGCGTTCAACTCCAGCTTCAAACAATCATTAGCCATGGGACACTGAGCAAGTCACAACCTCAAATGCCTCCAAATTTAAAATAATAAAAAATTAGGTTTGCTATTTAAAAAAATTAATTTTTCTAGACTGGTATATTTTTTAAATTAAATTTCTATGTGGTATTCACAGGAAGGAATTTTTTTAGTGTTCTTATTCAAAAGGTACCATTTTTAGACTTTGCATTCTCCAAACATTTGTTCAATTTTATTTCTCCTTTTTTGTCTTGATCCATTAGATTTTCCAGGTTCAGTGAGAGCACCATTATAGTCCCCTATAATTATTTTTGTCATTATTTATGTCTTCTTGTAAGTTTGTTTTTCCTTTATATATGTAGATCTTATTCTCATAATTAATATTTTCTTTTCAGTCATATGAAAAGGTGCTCTAAATCACTATTGATCAGAGAAATGAAAATTATGACAATTCTGAGATACTACTACACACCTCTCAAATTGGTTATTCTGTTAGAAATGATCAGCAAGATGAATTCAGAAAGGCCTGGAGAGACATGCATAAATTGATGCTAAGTGAAATGAGCCAAACCAGGAGATCATTGTACATGACAAGAAGATTATATGATGATCAATTCTGATGTACATAGCTCTCTTCAACAAGGAGCTAATTCAGACCAGTTCCAATGATCTCGTGATGAAGAAAGCCATCTACACCTACAGAGAGGACCGAAGGACTGAGTGTGGTTCACAGCAGAGAATTTTCACTTTTTGTTGTTCTTTGCTTGTGTTTTATTTTCTTTCTCACTTTTTTCCTTTTTGACTTGATTTTTCTATGCAACAAGATAATTGTGTATATATACATATGTATCAATATATTGGATTAACATACATTTCTATCATGTTTAACATGTATTGGATTACTTGCCATCTGGGAGAGGGAGAGGAGGAAGGGAGGAACTCAAGGTTTTGTAAAAGTAAATGTTGAAAAATAATCCATGCAAATATTTTGAAAATAAAAAAAGCTTTAATAAAAAAAATTTGAAAAAAAATAATGTTTTGATTCCTACTTTGTGTTTCACTTTCTGCTTCTTCCTCTTTTGATGGTGAGTGTAAATCTCATGCTAAAGTACAAAGCTGCCTTAGCCTGCTTTCACAAAATGGGATTTAGAATAGACCTGACGATCACTACTCTGAGTTATTTCTAGGTGGAAAGAATTTTCCAAGCTAAGTTTTTGTCACAATTTTTTTCAGGTTCAACAAAGTCACCTACTCTAGCCCTTACACAAGTTCATTCCTTGCCTCTATACCTGTCCTTATATGACTAGACTAAATTAACATATTTCACTTTTTAAAAAGTATTGAGGAAGCAATTTAAAAAACTCAATAAGAAAAAAACCCACCAAATAAAACAAAAACAGAAAAAAAAAAAACAATTTTCATTTTGGTCCTGAGGAAGTAAATAATCTTAATCAATTTATCTTCCTTCTGTTATTTATCTTTGAAATTATGTGGCCAGTTCCTTGCTTTAACAAAGCAGACAAGAATCTGGCACTGTCTCAGAATCCAACTTTCCTAACTTCAGTTTCCCCCCCCCTCCCAGATTTCTATAAAATTATAGAGCACACTATATGTGTGAAAGCTTTTTTGAAAATATATGATAAGGGTCACTGACCTCCTTCCAATTAATCATTTAAAGATTCGTCTTAAGAGAGACAAAAAAAATAATGTATTGCTTTCTCAGGAGAAAGGACTTACTCAGTGTCAACCAAAAAAGCTTCAGGAAGTAATGCAAAGATGCACTGTTATCATCACATTTATATAGACCTTAAAGTTGAATCCCCACCTACCCCTGGTTCTTCTGAGCTTATTCAATAACTTTGCCTAAGAACAAAAGAGCATGAAACAAATATATTTGCTCAACAGGTATGGAGATTTGTAGTCTTACCCTTTCCCCATCCAGAGTCACAAGGGGAAATATGATGCAAAAATGTGGATGCACTGAGGGGGCTTCACAGTGGAAAACTAGGGATAAAGAATAAAATATTCTTATCAAATCTCAGGCTATCATCCTTGATCACAAAACTTAGTTCCTGCCCCTAAGGAGCTTATATTCTTATACATTATTTTAAGGGAAATAATCTCCATTCCAAGCATCTACCAATATTCCTATGGGTTTCAGTACTCTAATTCAAGTCTCATTTCTTCAATTCAGTCTTTGCCACTTTGGAAACCAAACAAATGCCCATCCATTTATGACAGAAGATAACCCCAAAATGTTGCAATGGGGGAATGCCTAAAATAGGTTAATGAGAGAGAAATTTGAATGCAAAGGAATTTGTCTCATCACCATTCCTATGTCAGAGATAACTTTATGATATATTCAAAAAATGAGCACACCTCCCCAAGTCATAAAAATGTTTTTTTTTTCCTAATTAAGATGATTAAGTGACCTTCCATTTTGACTAGATATTAGTCAGGGCTTTAGTATTTTAGAGATTTCCTGTAAATCTGTGGTGTAAAGAATGATGTAGCAAAATAATTATGAGGTACATTGTCTAAATTCAGAGTCATTTAAAAAGATGTATATGTTTATAACCTTGAGTGGCAATAATTTTTTTTGTTGAGTTTGGCACTGAATTTACAAAACACAATTTAGAAGCAAAGATAAATGTAAATATAAAATTTCAGGAGTTGGTTGTTAGTAGATGAAGGAGAAAAAAATAGGAAAATAAAGAACCATAGATTTAGAGTTACAGGTGACTTTTAGGTTTACTGAGTTGAGCCTCTTGATTTTACAGATGAGGAAGATGAAATCAGGCAAAATATATTTGCTTGAGGTTACATAGCTAGAATATATCTGAGGAAGAAATAAAACCCAGGTTTTCTTGTAACCAAGTTTTCTATTCTGTCCACAATACACTGACTTCAACAACATAAGGCCATGTTATTAGAGTTATTCTGAGACCATTTAGAAAGGAATTAATTTTATTACTGCATGTGCTACTAATTTGAAAAGGGCAAAATGAAAAGGGGAAACCACACTATTCTAAAGTTGCTCAATATCTAAAGCCAGAAGAAAATATGAATCCAAACATGCTAATTTATACAACACTTACATCCTACTTTAGAATAAGCAAGATGAAGATCAGCTAATTATAGTTATGACTTTCTCCCTTATCCACCTTCTACAAAAATTTTTCTTTTTGAAATGCATAATAAAGAAAAAGAAACTTGGCAAAAGACTATATTTCTTTCTGTCTGATTTTTTTTTTCCCAAGGCAATCCCATAAACGTTGGATAGAAAACACCATCTGCATCCAGAAAGAAAACTATGGAGATTGAATGTAAATCAATACATGCTATGTTCACTTCATTTTTCTGTTTTTTTTTTTTACTCTCCCATGGGTTTTTCCTTTTATTCTGATTTTTCTCTCCCAACATGATTCATAAAGAAATGTGTATTTAAATATTAAATTAAATTATTTTTTTTTAAAATGAAAGTCCAACTTATTTGATTTTTTCCTTAATATTATATTCACTTTGGAGAAATTGGTCACAATATGAGAACAACAAAATTAGTTCTCAATCATTAAAAAGTAGTCTTTGAAGTAAAAGTTGGTAATGAAAGCTCTTGAACATGTAGGTTCATACATCATTGGATTGGGAAACAGAACATTTCATCTTCATGGGTTCAAATCTGGCTTCAAACATTTACCAGATGAATGGCCCTGGACAAATCATTCAACCCTATTTGCCATAATTCCTTAACTGTAAAATGAATAGGACAAAAACATGCCATATCATTCCTGTATCTTTACTAAGAATATCCCAAATGGGGGTGGCAGAATCAAATCTGTGATTATGGTAAATTTTTTCTCCTCACATAGAAAATGGAGATGGAGATGGAATTAATAGAATATATATTTCATAATTTTGTTAGCAGGACAGTGCTTTGTAAGCCTATATATTTAAGAAATATTAATTATGTTTTCATAATTGTAAAATTCCATTGCAAAAAGTTGCAAAAGTGTTATTTAGTTAGGAACTAGGGAACAGAAGAATGAAAAGATTTCATAAAGAAGTTAAAGAGCAATATAACATTGGAGAAAATGCCAGCTAATCATGCTAATGTATATCTATGGGAGATCAGCTTTTTCTGCAGTGAAGGCATTTTATGGGAAGCAAAAATCCAATCAGTCAGTTTAATACATTTTAATTGAGTCTATACTATATGTCAGATATTAGGTTAAACAGTGGGGATTCAAAATAATGAAAGAGGCAGTCCCTGACCTCAAGGAGTGCCCAATCTCAGAGGAAAAGCATGCAAATAACTAAGTACAAATAATATCCAGCCAGGATAAGTAGAAAATAATAATCCCTTAAAAGGGATAGGTAAAAGCTTCCTGTAGAAGGTGGGATTTTCTTGAGGTCTTGAAAGAAGTCAGCAAATTCAAAAGGGAAAGATGAGAAGGGAGAGCATTCCATTAACAGAGAAAACTAGGGAAACTATCTGCAGTAGGGAAATGGAATGTGCTTTTTGAGGGGAAAAAATATGCAAGTTAATGTTGCTGGATCACAGATTAAGGTAAAGCATAAGAAGTTTTGAAAAGTAAAGAAGTAGTTAATATTTGATCCTGAAGATGATAGGCAAGAACTGGAATGCAATAACTACAGAGGTCACTTATTCCTTAAAATGAAAAACTCTTGAAATATGGGTCCTACCAGTTAATATAATATGAAGATAAATCAAGGCAGCACAATCAATTTCAAGGTGAGCCCCTCTGACAAGAGGGAAATGACTACAATAGTTATGAGCCTAGTTGTCAGATGAAAGTCAACTTTTTTTCCAGGCTTTAATGGAGATGTGGTATAAATATTATACTTATGAATCAATATACACTTATTAAATATTTTTGTGAATTTATTAATTTATAGGCACTCTCATAAGCACTGAGAAAAGTAATAAAAAACAAAAACCGTACCAGACATGGTGGTACATGTCTCTAGTTCCTGATACTACAGAGGCTACTTATTTGTTTGAGTTCAGGAATTAGGAGCTTCAATAAGATTAAAGACTTTCAAAGTCTAGCCCTAAAATGATGATGAGAGACACTAGACTATCTACAAAGAGGCAAGACTAACTAGGTTGAAAAATTTTTAAAAAGCTAAAATCTTCCATATTAATAGTGGAATGGTTGCTATACAACTAGAATATATAGAAATATGGGAAAATTTAAAAGAAATAGCAGAAACAAGGAAGGGAAAGAATAAAGAAACAAAAAAGAAAAAGAGAGAAAGAAAGAAAGAAAGAGAGAGAGAGAGAAAGAGAGAGAGAGAAAGAAAGAAAGAAAGAAAGAAAGAAAGAAGAGAGAGAGAGAGAGAGAGAGAAAGAAAGAAAGAAAGAAAGAAAGAAAGAAAGAAAGAAAGAAAGAAAGAAAGAAAGAAAGAAAGAAAGAAAGAAAGAAAGAAAGAAAGACAGGAAGGAAGGAAGGAAGGAAGGAAGGAAGGAAGGAAGGAAGGAAGGAAGGAAGGAAGGAAGGAAGGAAGGAAGGAAGGAAGGAAGGAAGGAAGGAAGGAAGGAAGGAAGGAAGGAAGGAAGAAAGAGGAAGGAGGGAGGGAGGGAGGAGGATAGGTAAGCAAGGAAGAAGGAAGGGAAGAGAAGAGAAGAAGAAAAGGAGGAAGGAAGGGAGGGAGGGAGTGAAGGAAAGGAGGGAGAGAGGAAGAAAGGGATGGAAGAACAAAGAAAAAAGGGGAAAAGATAAAAAATAGTACCTATCTATACTCAAGGGCCAAATTAGATGGCACAGTGGACAGAATGCTGGCCTAGAATCAGTAGCATTCATGTTCTTAAGTTCAGATCTGGTCTCAAAAACTTGTTAGCTCTATGACACTGGGCAAGTCACTTAACCCTTTGTAGTTCAGTTTCCTTGCCTGTAAAATGAACTGCAGAAATAAATTGCAAATCACTCTGGTAAAGTCTTGAATGTTGGATTGGGAAGAATTGGTCCTTGGAGAAGGCAGGGAAAAGACACTGATAGAAATCAGTTTGATGAGATCCTGGATAGTGGGTTGGACAGAGAGAAATTTAAGAATTAATTCTAAGGCAAGTAGGGAGACGGCATTGATAGGACTCAGTTAGCTCCATGTTCCCACTCTCTGCTGAGGTCATCTAGTCTGAAATCTAAGTTATTTCAAATCCCTGAGACCCCACCCCTTGAAGAAGTCTTGAGCAGTCCCACCTTGCCATGTCCTATCAGAAATCCCATCATGCCTCTTAGGTTAAATTTTCCCTTTCCCTTTCCATCATTAATTATGCTCTCCCAACTCTATTTCATATATTAACCATTCCTGGTGTCTATTATATCCCTTCATTTTTCTGTAACCTCTTCCCTAAATATACCTTTTGTCAAAAAGCATGACCATTGTAAATTTTTCACAAGACCAAACCTCAACTTTTGGTGCTTACCATCATCTGGTATCTACATAACCTCCATCACTTTACTTCTCAAACCACCTTATTTGGTGCAAAACTCCATATCACAAACAACATCAATTTTAGCTTTATGGTAAAAAATCCAAGATATATCAAACTCCTGGGGCCTACCCTCTGTATGGATCTTGGGCAACCTCACCTTGGCAGGTCCTGTCAGAGATCCCCCGTCACGTCCTTGAGGTTAAATTTTCCCTATATAATCTACTTATGCCTGGGATATGTCCGATGCTCTCTTTTGGGTCAGTCCATCACGTGGTAACCACATCATATCTTGTGGTGTCTCTCCAGGTCCTATTTCTTCTAATTCTTTTGGATGCTGAGACCCTTTCAGAATTTAGCCTGCAGCTATAGGCATGCTCCAATCTCATGGGATGTTTCCTTTCTCCTGTGTATTCCCTTTTTATCATTAATTATTGAAACCCCTTTCTATACTCTCCCAACTCTATTTCATATTTATTGTTCCTGGTGTTTATTGTATTCTGCCATTTTGTCTATAACTAAATAAATCTACCTTTTGCCAAAGAGAAGAGCCATCATGAATTCTTCACCTCAACTTTTTGGTATCTACAATAATTTGGTGTATACTTCAGCCACATCAGCTCAATTATCTTTGCCAAGAAATCTTCAAATTGGATCCCAAAGAGTTGAACACGACTGAACTACAAAAACCTATACTCAAGAAATTTATGTCTTTTTTTCTAGAATACAACTAGGATTTGTTATGAATTGTCCCAATTGAAGTTGGAAAATACAGATTTTAAAGCTAGAAAACATCATTTCTGTGCCCCAAAACATTTGAACTATTGCTAAAAGATGATCCTTAACAATTTAAATCATCACATTCAAAGTATTCCATAGGAGCTTATGAAGCATCATTTTTCCTCTGTTATTTTTTGTCCTTCATTCTCAAAGAAACCCATGACATCAAGAAGGAGATGATAAGACTTACAAGTGAACTGTATTTAAGTTAGAGATGCCTGGGCAAAGTTATCAGCTTCACTATCTCTTATGCAGCCATCTGAGTCCAGTGGCAAAATATTTATCAGGATATTTGGAGATGAGCCCAAATTCAGTGGGAGGACTTGGGACTTAGGCCATGTAAGCTAAAGTCTTTCTCAGGCTTTAGTTTATAAATTCAGAGATTAAGCTTAAGGAGTCAAAAGAATATTGCCTCTTTTACCTAGTCAAAGAATATAAATCTTTTTTTGTGCAGCAAGATAATTGTATAAATATGTATGTATGTATTGGATTAAAAAAATAAAGATAAATCAATAAAATTGATTTGGGTGGGGAAGACTATCAGAATTTTTTACTAAGATAGCAACAATTACTATTTACACTCACTTTGAAGTCATCAGAATCTAAACAATGACAAAGTGAGGTTTGGACTGGGAGCCATTGTTGGCCAGTCAATGACAGAATAATTTGGGTTAAGGCATAAAAAGAAATCTGGCCTGTAAACTCTAAGAGTTACCAACAGAGTTAGCTTGAAAAGTATGCTGAAACATTATTTCCAAGTTAAGGTCTGATCGAAATCTCTCAAACAAAATGTATAGCTCTATTCAATTCTAGTAATTTTTATGGTTTATACTGATATTTGCTGCAAGTGTCACTGAGAATAACCAAAATCAGATAAATGTAATAAAAGGATTACAAGAAAATTTATTATAACATATATTGTAACTTCATTAATATGTTGTAGCATACATCAGGAATAGGAAGAAGAGGGTTAGATTTTCATCCTTGCAAATAAGGCCATGTATGAATTCATAGAAAGAATTTCTTCCCTTCTAGAACAATTTGAATTTCTTTGAAGCTTTAACTAAATTCTTATGTTTTTTATATCTTTTTTTAAGATTTTTTTACTCCCTAAGTATCATTATGAGATAGTTTGATATAAATATACATGATCCAATATAAAATAATAATAGAAATTGAAATTTGGAAACCTTGTTTATAAATCCAGATCTGCTATTTTCTATCTCCATTACTTTGAATAGGGTACTTACTTCATTTTCCAGTCCGTAGAATTTTCCCCTATGATATTAGAAAATACATAGAAACCCTATCTATAGCCACCTTCAGAAGTTTCATTCTATGATTCTATGACATTTTGGTGCTAATCCATGCAGTATGGTTTTCAACAAGACTATGGTAATTGACCTAATATCAATTTAAGGAACTATATCATTGGATGTAATTTATCATTATTCACTGTTAAATCTTAATGTATTCAATAAGAAATACTTACATCATTAACAAACACATGTTGCCTTAGCAAAAAGTGCTTTTAAGTAACTTTTTGAAGCATACAAGTCAAATTTTATTATCAAGGTCATAGGGGAACGATTGGGTTCTAATATTTTAGTTTGAAACAAACTTTCCAGTACAATACACAGTGATTTCCTTAGGGTCATTTACACAAATAGATTCAAATTATCTAATGGATAAATTATGAGGCTCCTACACAGGATGAACAGAAGCCCCCAAGTGACTATGATGAGGAATGCTGTTTCTGCAAGCTACTCAACCAGCAAAAAAGTACAAATACTCTGAACAGATTTGATTTTGCCCATGGAAATTGGCACAGGTGGATAATCTTACCATCTGTTTCAGTTTTCCTGGTTTATGCTTGGTCAGAAATCAATAATGTGGGAGATATGTATGTTATTTGCCCAGTAAGTATAATGTACTATGACTGAGTCTCCTGATTTGTCCCCATCAAATCAAGGAATTAGACAGTCAGATCTGGAAAAGAACCCATTGGTCTTCAAGTCCACTTCACAATTCCCAGTTAAGCTAACTGATCTAGAATAATTAGAAAATAAAGAGAAAGGATCAGATTCAAATGTAGATCTCCTAAATCCAAATGCAACATACTTTTAACTGAATATTGAACCCATCATATATTTAAGTAACAATTACCCTATAAGAGTCAGTCAATCAATAAACACATATTAAGCACCTACTATCTGCCAAGCATTGTAATAAACCCAAGGGATACAAAAAAAGGATAAAAAATGCTCATAGAAAGGAGGATCTCAGAAATCAATAATGTGGGAGATATGTATGTTATTTGCCCAGTAAGTATAATGTACTATGACTGAGTCTCCTGATTTGTCCCCATCAAATCAAGGAATTAGACAGTCAGATCTGGAAAAGAACCCATTGGTCTTCAAGTCCACTTCACAATTCCCAGTTAAGCTAACTGATCTAGAATAATTAGAAAATAAAGAGAAAGGATCAGATTCAAATGTAGATCTCCTAAATCCAAATGCAACATACTTTTAACTGAATATTGAACCCATCATATATTTAAGTAACAATTACCCTATAAGAGTCAGTCAATCAATAAACACATATTAAGCACCTACTATCTGCCAAGCATTGTAATAAACCCAAGGGATACAAAAAAAGGATAAAAAATGCTCATAGAAAGGAGGATCTCAGTTCACTGGTGTGGCAGAAGGAAAAACAAAATTCACAGAAAGTAAGGTAAGTATGCTCTTCTTTCCTCCCATAATTTTCTAAGGAAAATAGAACATCATAAGGCATAGAGACACTTTCAAAATTTTATTTAACTGGAGATTTATGGGGATCACAAGGGAGAATATATATCCAATGTCTTTTAAAAATGCAGGGAACTTAACAAATAAAAGTTTAGTTAAAAAGGATTCTCAGATAATATAAATAAAAATATATGTCAAAATTGGCTTAAGGGCCTGCCTTCTAAAATAAGATTCATGTATGTCAAGCATTTCCCCCACCAAGGGAGCCCTCTTTACTATTTCAGTTTCAGAGTCAGGATTCCCATGCTCAAATTCTATCACTTACATTTATTGACCATGTGTCCATACAAAAAAATTGCTTTACTTCCTGATGCTTCATGCTTATATGACTGTGTTACAAAGAGATATCTGATCTCCATTGAGAGAATGCATTTTAACAATATAATTTACTTATAGAGATGAAACCAAAGGCACAGATGTTTCTCTGTAAAATAAAAGAAGGTTATGAAGATATCATATTGATCTTTATTATTATCTCTTAAGTGGTAGCTATATGGTTCAGTGGATAGACTTCTAGAGTTATTAAGAAATAAGTCCAAATTGGGCCTAAAGATATTTGTTGTCTGTCCTTGACTTAGTGATTTAATTGCTGATGGACTCAGTTTTCTCATCTGTAAAATTATGATAATAATAATAATAATAATAATAATAATAATAATATTTATATAACAAAGATCTTGTGATGACATAATAACATTCTATTTATAAAGTACTTTGCAAAAATAAAGGGGCTACACATGTGTGTGTACATAAATATCTATATAGGTCAATATTTTCACATATATGCCTAAATATATACTAGGTATTGTATAATGCATATAGATGAATATAAATATATGCTAGCTATCATTATTTTCTTCTTAATGAAGGTTTAATCACTCTAAAACCATCATTACAAAAGAATCCCCAAACCTTAATAACTAGAAAAAGGCTGCTCTCTCTACTAAGCAGAGACCTGTCAGACATGACAATTTTGATTTAAAATATAAACTCATTTGTAATATGATAAAGAAAAGGAAGTCAGAAAATTCAATCACTAATACTTCTTAAAATAACAAAAGTCAGTGGAATCAAAAGCAGGCAGGCCCACACAAGTCCCCCAAGTTATGTGAAATTCAAATGCTTTATATCATGTAAATTTACAACAGTACAAATAGATATTAAGTAGAAATATGTACACATATATCAACATTTCTATTTACTACCTTCTGTTTTTATCATCAATGAAATTTGAACCGCATTTTGAACCATATCAGATAGTTCTTGATGAGCTAAATAGTAATGGTAAAATGGAATTTAAGAAGTTAGGGATAGTAGGGGCAGTGAGGTGGTACATCAGTCAGGAAGACCATATTATAAGTCTAGCCACAGACACTACCTTTGAGACCCTGGTCTAATAATTTAACTTTGATTGCCTCAAGAAAAAAAGTTTAAAATTGCCCCTGAAAATATCCAAATACACATTAAGGAAAGCTATTGTAGGGCATAGATGTTATCATCCTACCTGTAGCAGCATGCAACTTAATAGCATATATAGTGATATTTGAATATAATTAGTATTTAACAAAACAAAAATAGAATAGAATGCTAATTTGTGGTTTTCTAAGTTGCTATATGGCTTACAGAAATGCTTATGAATGTTTTATTATCCCTCATTTCTGTTTTAATTTGGCACCACTATAAAAGGGTATCATCTTCAAAGTACTAGGGCAGTATTTAGAAGTAATTCAGAAAGGACAAGCTACATCAGAGAAGGAAAGAATACAAACTAGTGTTGATGAAATCATTGCCCCCAAAGTAATTAATAACATACCAGTAACCAAAAGGAGTGCACCTACTTTTCTCATCTTAATGAGAAAAGTATTCTTGAAAATACAAGTAAAGTACATGGACATTTAGCTATTTTCTACTATAAACCACAACTTTACAGTCACACAACTTACCATATTCTATAAATAATTCTCAGTTAAGCTAAGAATAAACAATCCCACTGTGTTTATAATTTTTATTACCAAAAATAATTTAAATCAGTAGAGTAAAATATAGCTTTAAAGGCTCTAACTCAAAAATAAAAATTATATTTCATATTAATATCAGGAAATATTTTTTGATAAAAGGCAGGGCCCAGTTGAAATTGCGGTTCCTAAAAATCATGAAATTATACATATATTTCCGTTTGTGGATGATTCTGCTTTGATTGCATCAAGACCCAGAAAATGAAAAAAAGATGATCTTGATGTTATCTTTCAGAACTCATAAGATATTGGGTTAATGATCCAAATAGGAAAAATAAGATAAATAATGAATGTCTATTATTCAGGTAATGGTAAGTAATTGATTACTTGTAAGATAATTTGGAAAAACAATCCATATACTTTTATAGACATTACAAACGGACAGTGAGTTTAAGTTATATAATCTTAATGAAATTGTGAGTTGTATTCAATGATTAAGTTTCTTGGTTAAAAAGTCATTCTTTTAAACATGAATTTTTTTTTCTAGAAACAGTATACAATTGAAGACCTTGAACATTGAAGAACCCCAAATGTGGGTGACCGAAGAATCAATGTAGAGACATGTAATAGACATAAGAAAAGTGTAACATATTTTAGATGCCACCTATGTAATAGAAATGATGTAAAGAATAACAGCAAAGAAAAATATAGGCAGAAAGATTGATAATATAAAAAAGTTTCTATGTTTCCTGCTGAGGTTCCAGCCAAAGCAAGCTGGGTTTGGCTGGAACCTCAGCAGGAACCATAGAAACTTTCAAATCCCACTCTGCTTGAGGAGTATGTGGGAGGGTCTGAGTCTGGGAAGACCGAAGGATTTTCAGCTGATTAGGAACACTAGACCCAACTGTGCTGCAGGGATGCAACTCTAGAAAGAAACAGAAAACTCTTGAGTGCAGAGGGAGTGGGGCAGGGTCATTGCTGGCTGCTGGCACTTGCTGGAGGAAGGAGGGCCTCATTTTGGGCTCCTGGTCAGAGGATAAGCTGAGGTGAAGCCAGAGGCACCATATCTCCACCCCATGATTAGAGGTGCTTACATTAATACTTCTTTAAAAAAATGAACTGGCAAAGAACTCCACCATAGAAAAACTTATTGTAGGAACTGGGGAGATTGGGGTTCACCTTTGAAGGAGGACACTGAAGTAAAAAAGAGCATCTACCTCAAAGAGTAACATGAAATGCCTCCCTGCCCAGGGAAAATTTATAGAACTCACAAAATAATTTTAAAATCAAATAAGAGACATTAAGGAAAACTAAAAAAAAAAAAAAAAATCCAAGAAAAATATTATGAAAAAAAAATTAACCAACTGGAAAAGGAGATACAGAGTTTGCTTTTTTTTTTTTTTTTTTTTTTTTTTTTTTTTTTTTTTTCTTGCTGAGAAGAAAGTATATTCCTTTCTATTGCCATTCAGTTTTCTCCAAAGGTCTATCATACCTAGTTTTTCTAATGTTCTATTTACTTTTATAATTTCTTTCTTATTTGTTTTGTGGTTTGATTTGTCAAAATCTGAGAGTGCAAGGTTGAGATCTCCCACTATTATAGTTTTACTGTCTATTTCTTCTTGCAATTCTCTTAACTTTTCCTTTAGAAAGTTAGATGCTATACCACTTGGTGCATATATGTTTAGTATTGATATGGCTTCATTATTTATGCTACCTTTCAGCAAGATATAGTTTCCTTCCTTATCTCTTTTAAGTAGATCAACTTCTGCTTTTGCTTGATCTGAGATAAGGATAGCTACTCCTGCTTTTTTGGCTTTACCTGAAGCATAATAGGTTCTGCTCCAACCTTTTGCCTTTACTCTGTATGTATCTCCCTGCTTTAAGTGTGTTTCCTGTAAACAACATATTATAGGGTTCTGATTTTTGATCCAGTCTGCTATCCATCTCCGTTTGATGGGAGTGTTCATCCCATTCACATTTACAGTAAAAATTACTAATTCTGTATTTACTGCCATCATATTATCCCCAAATTATGCTTTTTCCCTTGACACCCCTGAACCCCTTCCCCGATAACTTGTGACGCTCAGCCCTCCCTTTTTTTAGTATCCCTCCCCCCTCCCTCCAAGTCCCTTCCCTTATTCTCCTTTTCCTTTTCCCTTTTCCTCTCCCCCCTATGCCTCTTCCTGGGATGTAGTTTCCCTCTTTTTATCACTCCCTCCCCTTTTTCTGATACTACCCCCTTCCCTTTACTACACCCCCTCCTTTTTTTTCTTTTATATCAGTAAAATATAGGGGGCAGGTATCGTTCCCCTTTAGGCTGTTATCTGTTGACTCTCTGCTGTTAACTTCCTCGGGGTTGGATACCCGCTCTTTCTCTGTGTAGAAGGAATCAATTGTTTTTCTTTGCCTTTTACTCATATTTAAAAAATCTTTTGGGATCTGTCCCTGGGGTAGGAAATTATTTATTTGTTTCTTTACCAGCTTCCTCCCAGACAGGATGGATGCAGCTGCTCTTGCGGCTCCTGCGCCTGAGCTAAGAGAGAACTCTGGGAGAGAATTCCCCAACCACTCCCTGGAAGTGCCTCAGAGGTGATTAGCAGGACTGTGCTGTGAGGGTGCTGTGTCCTAGCGACTTTCCTGAGGTTTAAGACTGAGCAGTAAAGGCGACACACAGCCCAGCCAATATGTCCCGTTGGGCGTGGATGTCAGCAGCTGATGTGAAAAGCCCCTGCACTCAAACTGGAAGTGTCTGCCCTGAAACCGCGGTCCCTAGTTCAAAGGTTCCACTTCTCTGGGACTTCCGGGGTTGAGTTCCACAGCCTCCAGCCAAGCAAGGCACTATCTGTTACCTTGGGCCTTGTCCACCTGCTTTTCAATCTCTTAACTACCCCAGGTGAAACCCAGGACAGCCTAAGTCGGCCACACCCACAGTACCCAGATTTGCTGAGTCACTTCCAGTTTGGGGTGGTTCTAGTATCTGGCTTATATTTTAAAGTGGCTTGATTTCTCTTCTGAACTGCTGTTTTATAAGCAGAGAAGAGCTAACAGCCTGTGCCAGATTCTTCTATCTCAGTGGCTTCTCTGATCCCAGAGCCCTCTCCAGCACGATTGGCGCAGTGTGCCACCACCCAACCGTCTGTGCTGGCCTCTTTTTAGTTCCTCCCCTGGGAACTGACCTTTTCTGTTGAAACTCCAGATTCTCTTCAGCTGGTAAGTCATGCTTCCAGTCCTTGTGGTTTCTATCAGCCCAGCGCTATTTTTGAGGCTGTTTTAACTAATTGGTAGTGAGGGAAGAAGGGAGCTCACAGGATCGCGTGTATCTTCTCTGCCATCTTGGCTCCTGAGATACAGAGTTTCAAAGAAGAAAACCAAGTCTTTGAAAATCAGAATTGGGCAAAGGGAAGCCAGTATAGCTATAAGACACCAAGAAATAATAAAACAGTACAAATAATGAAAAAATAGTACATAATGTTAAACATTTTATAAGAAAAATGACAAATCTGCAGAACATATCAAGAAGAGAAAATATAAGAATAATTAGACTGCCTGAACCTGAAACTGAACTGAATCAAACTGGACTGAAAAAGAACCTTGACACAATAATGCAAGAAATAATACAAGAAATTTGCCCTGGTATGATAGAACATGAGGCGAGATAAGAAAAATAAAAACAATTCAAATATGCTGGAACTACAATTAGAATTGTACAAAACGTATTAGCAGCCACAATAAAATATTGCAAGTACTGAAATTATATCTATCAACAATCAAAAGAACTTGGCCTGAAGCCAAAAATATCAAATCTAGCAAAATTTTCTATAATATTGAATGAGAAGAAATAGACATTCAATTAACTTGCAGATTTTCAGCTCTTCTATTAAATAAACTTAATAGAAATATAAGAGAAAACTTAACATATAGGAGTCCATATCAAAGATTATTTTCAAGGAACTCAGCGTGAATAAATTATCTATGTTTTTTTAACATGGAAAATGTATACTTTATGTTTAATATTAACATCAAAAATAGAGTAGCTCAAAAGAAAGATGAGACAAACATAGTAATTATGTCATACAGATGAAGTGCAGATAAAGAATGGACACAGAGGCCTTAAAGAGGGGAGGAGGGCTGGTAGTTCTAACAAGCTATTTTCATAAGAAATGGGTTAAATAGACAACCCTACATATATACCATGAAGGGTATAGCACCCTCCAAAATCTATAAAGAAATAAAGGATGATGGATGAGCAGATAGGGAACCAAAGGGTTTGATCCATGGGTTGGGGGGAGATTAAGTAATAGCAAGGAAATTTAAAGAGCAGAATCAAAGCAAAAATTTAGCAGGGATGGGAAAGATATGTCTGTGCATGTGTGTGTGTGTGTAATGTGTGTATGTGGGAGAGCTGTGTGTGTCATGTATGTATATGTATATGCCTACATATGTATACATAAATCTATTTTTTTCTTAAATCTAGCTTGCTTCAAGGTATGGTAGGGGGATGTGCAGCAGAAAACAAAAGAACAATTTACAAAGTAAAGAAAAGATGAACACCACTTGGATATAATTTCTTTTAGTAATATATGTGTGTGTGTGTGTATGTGTGTGTGTGTGGACATGTGCCAATGTTCTCTTTCATTTTCTTTTATTTTGTTTTGTATTCCTTTTCTTTTTTTCTCATTCTGTTATTTTTTATTAATTTTATAATTGTAATTTTTCTTGACAGTACATATGCATGCGTAATTTCTTTTTTTTACAACATTATCCCTTGTATTCAACCTTTGAACTAGGGACTGCGGTTTCTGGCAGACACTTCCAGTTTGAGCGCAGGGGCTTTTCACGTCACCTGCTGCTGACATCCACGCCCCACCGGGATGCATAGGCTGGGCTTTGTGTCGCCTTTACTGTTCAATCTCAAACTTCAGGGAAGCCCTATGACACAGCGCCCTCACAGCACAATCCTGCAGATCACCTGTGAGGCACCTCCAGGGAGGGGGTGGGGAACTCTCTCCCAGAGCTCTCTCTTAGCTCAGGCACAGGGGCCGCTTCATCCATCCAGTCAGGGAGGAAGCTGGTAAAGAAATAAATAAATAATTTCCTACCCCAGGGACAGACCCCAAAAGATTTTTTAATCATGAGCAAGAAGCCAAAAAGAACTATTGACTCATTCTACACAGAGAAAGAGCGGGTATCCAACCCTGAGGAAGTGAACAGCAGAGAGTCAGCAGATAACAACCTAAAGGGGAATTATTCCTGCCCCCTATCACATAACTCTCTCCTCGAAGAGACTATTAAAAAGCTAAGAGAGTTTGAAGAAAAATAGGGAAAGGAAAGGGAAGCTATGAGAGAAAATAACAATGTTCTGAAATTGGAGTTGGAAAAAATAAAGAATTCACAGGAGATGCAGGGAAACAAAATTTGTGAATTAGAAAAGGTTAAAAAAAATCACAGGAAAGTAGGATTTCTGAATTGGAAAAGATAAAAAAGTCTCAAGAAAATAGAATTTCTGAATTGGAAAAAGAAAATAATTCTCAAAAAAAATTGGGGAAATGGAAAAAATTCAATAGAGCAAAATTATTCATTTAAAAATGAAATTGGGCATTTACAAAAAGAACTAAAAACTGTGAAAGAAGAAAATAACTCCTTAAAATTCAGGATGGAATAAATAGAAATGAATAATTCATTCAGAACCCAAGAATTAGTCAAACAAAACAAAAAAATGAAAAGCTGGAGAATAACGTCAAATACTTACTGGGAAAATCTATAGACCTGGAAAATAGATCTAGGAGAGATAATCTGCAAATCATTGGACGTCCCGAAAACTACGACCAAAAAAAGAGCCTAGATTCTATTTTACAGGAAATTATCAAAGAGAACTGTCCAGAGATAATAGAAACAGAAGGGAAAGTAGACGTCGAAAGAATTCATTGAACTTCTTCTGAAATAGACCCTAAAAAAAGAACACCACGGAATATTGTGGCTAAGCTGCAGAATTACCACACAAAGGAGAAAATCTTGCAAGCAGCTAGAAAAAAAACAATTTAAATACCAAGGTACCACAATAAGGGTCACTCAAGATCTGGCTGCCTCCACATTAAAAGATAGAAGGGCCTGGAACCTGATATTCCATAAGGCAAAAGATCAAGGACTGCAACCAAAAATGAACTACCCAGCTAAGTTTAGCATCTTTTTCCATGGAAGAAGATGGACATTCAATGAAATAGAAGAATTCTATATGTTTCTAAGAAAAAAATACAGACTTAAACAAAAAATTTGATCTACATCCACAAGACTGAAGAGAAACAGAAAAAAGCACACAGAACCTTTGAGAACTGTAACTCTGTTGTGGTTATATAAAAAGTACTCATGGATAATTTGATTTTACTGATATAAAAGAAAAAAGGGGGGTGTAGTAAAGGGAAGGAGGTCATTTCAGAAAAAGGGGAAGGAATGATAAAAAGAGGGAAACTACATCCCAGGAAGAGGCATAGAAACTACACCATATCTGAGGGAATTTAGTGAGGAGGAGAATCATTGTGTAAATCTTACTCTCATCAGAAGAGGCTCAAAAAGTAAATAATTGACATATTTGTCTTTCAGAGAATTCACTATCACCTCATTAAAAGGCGGGAGAGGAAAAGGGAAAAGGAAAAGGAGAATAAGTGAAGGGACTTGGAGGGAGGGGGGAGGGATACTAAAAAAAGAGAGTGCTGAGCGTCACAGGGGGGTCTATAAATTAAATATTGGGGAAGAGGTTCAGGGGGGTCAAGGGAAAAAGCATAATCTGGGGATAATATGATGACAGGAAATACAGAATTAGTAATTTTTACTGTAAATGGGAATGAGATGAACGATCCTATCAAAAGGAGACGGATAGCAGATTGGATCAAAAATCAGAACCCTACAATATGTTGTCTACAGGAAACACACTTAAAGCAGGGAGATACATACAGAGTAAAGGTAAAAGGTTTTAGCAGAGCCTATTATGCTTCAGGTAAAGCCAAAAGAGCAGGGGTAGCTATCCTTATCTTAGATCAAGCAAAAGCAGACGTTGACCTAGTTAAAAAAGATAAGGAAGGAAACTATATCCTGCTGAAAGGTAGCATAAATAATGAAGCCATATCGATACTAAGCATATATGCACCAAATGGTATAGCATCTAACTTTCTAAAGGAAAAGTTAAGAGAATTGCAAGAAGAAATAGACAGTAAAACCATAATAGTGGGAGATCTCAACCTTGCACTCTCAGATTTAGACAAATCAAACCACAAAACAAATAAAAAAGAAATTAAAAAAGTAAATAGAACATTAGAGAAACTAGGTATGATAGACCTTTAGAGAAAACTGAATGGCAAGAAAGGAATATAGTTTCTTCTCAGCAGTTCATGGATCCTATTCAAAAATTGACCATATATTAGGACATAAAGATCTCAAAATTAAATGTAGGAAGGCAGAAATAATAAATGCCTTCTTCTCAGATCACAATGCAATAAAAGCTACATTCAGTAAAAAGTTAGGGGTAAATAGACCAAAAAGTAATTGGAAAATGAACAATCTCATCTTAAAGAATGACTGGGTGAAAGAGCAAATTATAGAAAAAATTAATAATTTCACCCAAGATAATGACAATGATGAGACATCATACCAAAATCTGTGGGATGCATCTAAAGCAGTAATAAGGGGAAATTTTATATCTTTAGAGGCTTATTTGAAGAAAATAGAGAAAGAGAAGTTTAACTAATTGGGCTTGCAACTTAAAAAGCTAGAAAAAGACCAAACTAAAAATCCCCAACCAAAAATTAAACTTGAAATACAAAAATTAAAAGTAGAAATCAATAATATTGAAAGTAAAAAAAAAAAAACTATTGAATTAATAATTAAAACCAAGAGTTGGTTTTATGAAAAATCCAATAAAATAGATAAACCTTTGGTAAATTTGATCAGAAAAAAGAAAGGGGAAAATCAAATTGTTAGTCTCACAAATGAAAAGGGGGATCTTTCCACCAATGAAGAGGAAATTAGAGAAATAATAAGGAATTACTTTGCCCAACTTTATGCCAATAAATTTGATAACTTAATTAAAATGGATGACTTCCTCCAAAAATATAGGCTTCCTAGATTAACAGAGGAGGAGATAAATTGCTTAAATAGTCCCATTTCAGAAAAAGAAATAGAACAAGCTATTAATCAACTCCCCAGGAGAAAAATCCCCAGGACCAGATGGATTCACATGTGAATTCTACCAATCATTTAAAGAACAATTAGCCCCAATGTTATATAAATTATTTGAAAAAATAGGGGATGAAGGAGTCCTACCAAACTCCTTTTATGACACAGACATGGTACTGATACCTAAACCAGGTTGATCGAAAACTGAGAAAGAAAATTATAGACCAATTTCCTTAATGAATATTGATGCTAAAATCTTAAATAAGATATTAGCAAAAAGACTTCAGAAAATTATCTCCAGGATTACATTATGATCAAGTAGGATTTATTCTAGGAATGCAGGGCTGGTTTAATATTAGGAAAACTATTAATATAATTGACCATATTAATAATCAAATTAATAAAAACCATATGATCATCTCAATAGATGCATAAAAAGCATTTGACAAAATCCAACATCCATTCCTACTAAAAACTCTTGAGAGTATAGGAATAAATGGACTATTCCTTAGAATAATCAGGAGCATATATTTAAGACCGTCAGTAAGCATAATATGCAATAGAAATAAACTGCAACCTTTCCCAGTAAGATCAGGAGTGAAACAAGGTCGCCCACTATTACCATTACTATTCAATATAGTACTAGAAACGCTAGCCTCAGCAATAAGAGCAGAGAAAGAACTTCAAGGAATTAGAGTAGGAAATGAGGAAATCAAACTATCACTCTTTGCAGATGACATGATGGTATACTTAGAGAATAGGTGTTACATCACTTCTGGTTTGGGATAGTTATATTTTATATTTTTATTTTATTTTAAAGTGGCTTTGATTTCTCTTCTGATCTGCTGTTTTACAAGCAGAGAAGAGCTATCAGCCTATGCCAGATTCCTCTATCTCAGTGGCTTCTCTGATCCCAGAGTTCTCCCCAGCCCATTTGGCACAATGTGCTAGCCTCTAGTCCAACCCTGTCTGTGCCGGTCTTTTTTTTTTTTTTTTTTCCCCTCCCCTCAGAACCGACCTTTTCTTTTGAAAGTCCAGATTCTCTTTGGCTGCTAAGTTGTGCTTCTAATCCTTGTGTTTTTTTTATCAGTCCAGCATTATTTTTGAGGCTGATTTAACTAGTTGATATTGAGGGTAGAATGGAGCTTCGAAATTCGTGTGTGTCTTCTCAGCCATCTTGGCTCCACCTATTCTGTTTTTTAAATAAAATAAATTTTTAAAAAAAGGAAGTATAATAATGAAAATGGAACCATTAATTATGTGTATCTATGGACATTGTAATACCTGAATTGATACCTGAAATACCATACCAGTATTGCAAATTTCAGGAAGCTTAGGATTATAGCCAAGAAATGAAATTAGCTTCAATTAAATTAATTAATTTACCAAATTTAACCTCAGATAGTTTTCTGAAGGAAAAGGTCCAGAGTTATCTTTGAAATTTGTTCATTTTTCTTGACAATGATTCTGACCAAGTAAAAATTGCCATAATGATTCACAATGGAAAATAGGACTGTTACAAATTACATCAACCTTTAGATCTCAGGGGACAGAGTATGGGGAGAACATGGATGATCAACTAGTAGGGAAAGGAACTTATTGGGAATAAAAATTCCTTATATATCTACTATGTTTTGGGTCAGTTTTTGTTAAGGTAGGCTTTCTGATTCTGTATATTGCACTGGTTCTCATACCATATTAGACCATAAAGTAAAGTTTCCTTACCAAATCTGAGATAGCATTTGTGAAGTATTTTGAGTGGTACAGTTGCCAGAGTGCTAGATTTGTCAGGAAGACCTGATTTTGAATCCTGTCTCAGACATTTATTAGCTGTAAGAAGCTAGGAAATCCATTTAACTACCCTCAGCCTCTGTTTCCTTATCTGTAAATTGAGAATATTACTAATATATACTTCACAAGGTTGTTGTAAGCATAAAATGAGAAAACGAATGTGAGATATAATGAAGAGAATAGTGATAAGGATGACATTGAGAAGAAAAATAAGAATAATTTATACTAAGCTTTATAATACTTAGAAACGTGAATGTCTAAAGGATTCAGTTAACAGAAACCAATTAAAATTAATATGACCCACTGAAAAAATTTTATTAAGTAACAAATTAAATAATTTATACTAAGCTTTACAATACCTTAGAAATGTGAATGTCTAAAGGATTAAGTTAACAGAAATCAATTAAAATTAATATGACCCATTGAAAAAAGTTTATTAAGTAACAAATTATAAAAATAACAACAAAATATATTAATATTATATTAATGTAAATGCTGTATAGTAAAATTTAGGGCTGATTCATTTTCTTGAACATTTATATTAAAAAGTGATCTATTTTCAGTTAAATAAATTAGATTGAATAAACTAATAAACCAAAAGTAAATGGAAAACAAAAATAAAGCATGAGATTAAAAGGAGAAATTAGTAGAATGAACTACAAAATAATTGTTTAATTAATATATTAAGCAATAAATTCTTTAAAGGACCAACAAAATGTTAAATAATTAGGAAATATAACCAAAATGAGAAGAGAAGAAAATCAAATGTATAAAAATCAGAGGTAGAAACATAAAACTATCTGCATATTCTACAAAATTATTGACTAATGTATTATAAAATAAGTCAATGGTCATAAAGATTCCTAAATGGACAAAACAGGAAAAACAACTGAAAAATTAAATTTCCTAAAGATAATATAAATAGCAGCAAATGAATTGCCATATGCAAAGGAACTACATATGACTAGATTAATTCATAAATAAACTTTGTCAAATATTGAAAGCAAATAATCCCAGAATTTTAAATACTGGATTATTTAAATTTCATCTATTATATTTTAATTTTCATCAAACCCATAATAACATTTACTTAAGTGATTCTTACATATTGATGAAAAGAAAAATATTTGAGTATAGAAAATGTTTTAACAAAAATGCATTAAGTATAAAAGTTGAAGAAGTAGATGAAGAAAAATATTATCCTTAATATTTCTGATTTTAAAATATTTTAGCTGATATAAATTTAGAAAAGATATTTTAAATTTTCCCAATTGGTATAATATCAAAAGATATGATGAGCAATATCTGAAGAAATGAGCCCATTAAAGAAACTGAAATAATCTTTTATAACAATTAGATGGCAAAATTAGCTAAAATAATAAATATTGCTTTGGGGTATGTGAAAAATCCTAATACTGTTATATCCAAAGGATTACCCTGAGTAACTGGCTTATTTTTAGAAAGCAACATGGCAAAATATAATATGAACTAATAAAGAACAAGTCATGGTATCAACAATAAATCTACTCACTCTTCATTCACTCCTATTTTTCTATAGAGATCATTACATCAATTTCCTGAGTTATAATAGGTCTCCTTGATGGATTATTTTGCTTCAGAACTTTATTTAATCAGTACATTATCACTCACAAATAATTACTCTTTTTTACTCTTTTTGAGTGAATCATGAGGTTTTACACTTTACTCCTGAAATACTGAATTAATCTCATCTTCTATCCCATGTTTATATATATATATATATATAAAACCTTTAAAGATTTTACTCTACTTTTCATATTTTCTGTTATGTCTTTTTTTCTTTGAAATGTCAATTCATGAAGGAAGCTTTATGGATGTAATCAGTGTTTTGTGGTAAGAGTTAAGCTATGTCCCAAGTCATGAATTTCTTTCTAACTTTGCCTTTATCATGATTAACTATATATTTTTTATATTTTGATGTATTTCATTTTTAATTTATAGATTAAATCAAACATTTCCATAATACAATGAAAAAGATGATTTCATATGAAACTAAACAACTTATTACTTTTAAATACATAATAAAATTATTATGTTAATTTCATTCTTTCTCTGTTCCCTAAAGATGACAATCATTAGACATGCATGTATGCACATGTACACACATACAAGCATAGAATGATAAATAAAAGTATGTTCAGAATGTTTTACACATGTATCTGTGTTTGTGTGTAAAATCATTCTATATATCAATTTGTCAATTCTTTCTCTGGATATAATTAGTATCTTCCTTCCTATATCCTTTGTAGTTATTTTGGGTATTTATAATAGTCAAAATGAATTATTCACTTAAAGTTATTCTTAATCTTTGTAAAATAGATTATTGTTAAAGAGTTTTTCGCAGAAGGTGAGGACAGAAAACTAATAACAATGAGTCCCAAGGCACAATCAAGTTGGTTGGGCTGTTTGCCACACTCGAGCATGGAGGCTTGTGATTTGCTTGTGTAGGAATCCTAAATGAGTAGGGTAGGGATTCTTTACAGTTGGATTAGTCTTTTATAACTGTATAGTTGTTATTTTGTATAATTCCTCTTTTGTGGTATTTTTAAGATGTAGGTGAGGGCTGAAGAAAATGTCTCATTATCTTTTACAAGTCATAATTGAAGTGACCTGTAACTAGATTATGTTGAATATGAAGAAGAATGGGACCAGATCAATCATTTTATCAATATACTTTATTCTTTTATGTTTATAGATTCCAGCTCTTCCACATTTTCTGATGCTGTTGAACATTTTTCCCATATCTTTCCATAAATTCTCCAAATATGAACCTCCAACATTCTCAAACACTTTCACTGCAGATCTTAATATTTTTTTTAAAACTTTGGAAAGTACCAGTGTATCATTCAAAATTCAGAGAACAAATTTGTAAATTTATACTTCTAGATCATAAACTTCATCCATATAAACAGTTGAATTGCTGTCACATAATTCCCATTCTGGGTTATGTCCCCAAAAGAAAAATCCTACTTTCTAAGGCTTGAAAATGCCTGTGGATGATTATTCCTCCTACCACTTCCTCCTCTGTTCTGCCTACTGACTTCCCTGATTTTCTTTAAATATCAACATCCCATCTTTTATTGGAATACTTCTCTGATTTCTCTCATTTATGCTATTTTCATTCTGTTCTTTATTTTTAAAATTTATCCTATATGTTGCTTGCTTCTTAAAAATATTTATTTTTAAATCACATTGCTTTATGAGTCATATTGGAAGAGAAAAAACAGAGCAAAAGGAAAAAAAAATCATGGAAGAGGAAAAAAAAAACGCAGAAGAAAAGCTGGGAACATAGCATGTTTATTCAATCTCCATAGTTCTTTTTCAGGATGCATATGTTTTCAGTTCATGTAAATCTTTCCAAAACTTTCTAAAATCAATTCATCATTTTTAATGATGATTTTAATTTTAATAACAATAATTTTCATTTTCATATAACATAACTTATTCAGCCATTCCCCAATTGGTAGGCATCCACTCATTTTCCAATTTGTTGTTACCACAAAAAGAACTGCTAATAAAATTTTTACACATCTGAATCCTTTCACCTTCTTTAACATTTTCTTGGGATACAGACACAGCAGTGTTACTGTTGGGTCACAAACCTACAATTCTTAACTTCCATCACCATCACCCTCATTTCTTTCTGACATTATCTCACTGTGTGTAATTACATTCAAAGAGTTATATTCACCCCTATCTCAAAGAAAGTGACTGTCTAACATGCCTTCCCCCCCCCCCTCAGATCAATCCCATTAAAAATTCTCTTACTATTAGTAAAAAAAATGGAGAAAGGTCTGAAGTAACACCTTTTTTTTCTACCCTACAGTGAGATTCCTCTTTCTAACCCCTTACTCAGTTTCCACCCTCCTCTTTACTTTTATCTTATGGAACATCAGCTTAGTCACTCTTGATGAGAGATTAAAGGAATGGATATCCATGTACCAGGAAACCTGAAAGAGATTTATTACAATGAAACTCAATGTTGTACATGTATAATGTCTAAGGATGGTACTGGGGAAAAGAATTAAGCTGATAGAAAAGAAAGATACCTCCATCTTTTCTTTGCAAATATGGGCAATTATGGCCCTGTAATATTGCATATACTGTCAGATACATATCAACTAAAATTTGCTCTAAATTTGCATTTGTTTTCATTTTAATAATCTTAATTACTAAAGATTTCTCAAATGACATATTTAAGGGATATATTAAGAAGTGAAAATGAAGTCTTTGATTTTGTCGTCAAAGACATAAATAGAAATGTTTGTTTTTTTAAAGAAACCATTAAACATAATAAATTAATTAATTTCCACTTTTGTTAAGTACCTACTACTTGACAGAATCTATGATATATCCTAAAGATACAAATGCAAAAGTAAAACATTTTCTGCTTACAAGGAATTTATATGTTAGTGCAGGAGAAAATATACTAATTTTAATATTATTACATGAGGAATAAATATAAAAAAAATAAAGGAAAACTTTTTAAAAACTATATCCCTATAATGTGTGCCAGCCATTTTGTAAGGCAGTTGGAAATACAAATATGAACATTAATAACCTCAGTCATCACCTTTTAGTGGGGGGAAACATGTACATCAATTTATTATTACAAACCAAATCCCAAACTAGTTCTCTTGCCTATCATATAGATGAAAGCATATTTACTGCAAAAAGTTTCTGCAACTGCCTTATTTTCTGCTGAGTTAAGAATTTTGGATTTCATTACTTTTGTTCCTCAGTATTGCTATTAATTTTTGGATCAAGAGACTCTGCTACTATATTTTACAATGTCCTTGATGGAAGGACTATTGCAAAAATATGGGTATCACCTCCATCCCTGCAAGACCAAAGTTTAATTTCTTTTTTTAAAATTATTTTTATAATTATAACATTTTTGACAGTACATATGCATAGGTATTTTTTTTACAGCATTACTCCTTGTACTCCCTTCTGTTCCAAAATTTTCCCCTCCTTCCCTCTATCCCCTCCCCTAGATGGCAGGCATTCCCATACATATTAAATATGTTATAGTATATCCTAGGTATAATATATATGTGAAGAACTGAATTTTGTTGTTGCTAAGGAAGAATTGGATTTGGAAGGTAAAAATA
The DNA here is from genome assembly GCF_048593235.1 of Sminthopsis crassicaudata. Lineage (NCBI taxonomy): Eukaryota > Metazoa > Chordata > Mammalia > Dasyuromorphia > Dasyuridae > Sminthopsis > Sminthopsis crassicaudata. Next base: position 81,939,120 of record NC_133618.1, on the reverse strand, counting down.
ACCTGGGGAGAAAAACAAAAAATGCTAAGTTTACGCTCATTTCCCAGTGTTCCTTCTCTGGGTGTAGCTGATTCTGTCCATCATTGATCAATTGGAATTGCATTAGCTCTTCTCTATGTTGAAGATATCCACTTCCATCAGAATACATCCTCATATAGTATTGTTGTTGAAGTGTATAATGATCTCCTAGTTCTGCTCATTTCACTCAGCATCAGTTGATGTATGTCTCACCAAACCTCTCTGTATTCATCCTGTTGGTTATTTCTTATAGAACAATAATATTCCATAACATTCATAAACGATAATTTACCCAACCATTCTCCAATTGATGGGCATCCATTCATTTTCCAGTTTTTCTAGCCACTACAAAAAGGGGTACCACAAACATTTTGGCACATACAGGTCCCTTTCCCCTCTTTTAATATTTCTTTGGGATATAAGCCCAATAGCAGCAATGCTGGATCAAAGGGTATGCACAGTTTGATAACTTTTTGGGCATAATTCCAGATTGCTCTCCAGAATGGTTGGATTCTTTCACAACTCCACCAACCACGCATCAGTGTCCCAGTTTTCCCACATCCCCTCCAACATCCATCATTATTTGTTCCTGTCATCTTAGCCAATCTGACAGGTGTGTAGTGATATCTCAGAGTTGTCTTAATTTGCATTTCTCTGATCAGTAGTGATTTGGAACACTTTTTCATATGAGTGGAAATAGTTTCAATTTCATCATCTGAAAATTATCTGTTCATATCCCCAAAGTTTAATTTCTCCAGAATGCTCTGAATTAATCCATTACAAGTTTGTCACCATACTACTACAAAATCAGCACAAAGATGTGTTTCTGACCCACAATAAGCAAGCTAATAATCCATTCTAGATTTTTGAGACCAGCACTTATCTTCAATGAATTTCATATGATTCCATTATCATACAGACACATAAGATCTCAGGAGAGTTCATATTCTTTCAATGACTATCAATGGACATGTATATCGCATCGATAGGAAGAAAGACTTAAATTCTGAAAGAAAGGATCATCTCACTATAAACTTAGCATCACATCACGCTTCTTTGTTTGCTTAAAAACAACTATTATATAATCAGAACAATGGGATAACAAGTAGCCTTCTAGTTGAAAGTCAGTACTAAGAGGTACAGATTTGATCCTTCTAGTTTTAACTGCATGGACAAAGTCCCTAATTACTGAGCATGATAATTTCCACATACTTATTTGGTTTCCTCCCAATATTTTCTCAAAGGCATGTTCAAACTAGAGTCTGGTTAAATCCCAGTGAAATCTACCGTTCTGAGATTTCCTTCTTTCCTTTTTCCCCTAAAAAGTAACATTATTTTCCAGCCTAAAGAAAAGTCTTCCATTTTTCTAGTGTAACTTTCTCTAAATAATTGCTCTCCACTCTGGAGTCTATGAATTCTGATGAGAGTTAGGAAAGGGGGAACCCCTTTTTGTTCAGAGCAAGGATAATCTAGTGATGGCACAGAGTCCCCTGTAAAGGAATTTACAGGCCCGAAAACCTAGATTGATAAAAAAGTTTATTGTAGGGGTTTGGAAGTAAGAATAAAGGTAAAAAGATTCAGGGCCAGAGTTGGTCTCCAGATGGACAGGAACCCTTGGCATGGCTGACATAAGAATGCCATGTTTGGGCTCCTGCAAAACACAGGGCTCCAGGTTTTCCTTTTTATCTTGAAAGTGGGTGGAGTCCCAGGCTCCTGGCTGGTTTCAGCCAGTTAGCATTAAATAGAATTCAATGGGTTTTTAGATAAGGAAGAAGCTGTTTGTGAGGGTTGGGGAAACCTGAGCAGATAGTGGGGAGCTGGGAAAGCCCAAGTTAGCTCAAATCTGGTGGGGGCTGGGAAAGCCCAAGTTCATTGGAATTCAAAAGAGTGCTTTTTGATCAGGATTTGTGAATCAAAGATCCTAGTTTCTTCAGCCATGGGGGGTTGGGGATCAGAAAAGAATCTTAAAGGGACCTCAACCACCATCAATTCCAGGAAGTCAGCCATAAATTTTCTCCTGTTTTCAAAAGAGTAGATGTGATTATTGGAGAGGAGGGATGAGAAGATAAGGAACAGGCTAGGATGGAATGAGGGAAAGAAAAATAGCTTAGTCTGGCAATGATTGATAGAGAGGGGAAAGGAAATTCTCTAAGGGTTTTGCAGGAACCAAACAATGCTGTGGGGCACATTGAGAGATGAAACAAAAATTCAAACTTTAGGGGGGAAAAATAATACTTTTAGCACAACAATTAACATTTGCCACCTAAACCATTACTCAGAGTTTTGGAAGAGATTTTATGCAATATGTACTTACTTTGTTATGAAATTTTTATTTTGATATCATTTTCAAAGAAATTACCTCATGCACATGCCATCTTTTTAAAAATGCATCTGAAATTAATTTCAATGGATCTACTAAGAAAAGAGCTTCTGGAATATTCTAAAAGATAGGAAACCTAATGACATTAATTTATCTCTTCCAGATTGAAATGAAATATCTATCTAGTATTGATGACTGGTCAAAATTAATTAGCAGTGGTTTTTGGATAGAGGGTAGAAACATGGATCAGATTCAATAGAAGTCTGAAGTTTTAATAGCTAAGATGAATAATATGACAGAGAAAACATTATCTAATACATATACATTTTATAATATATAATTCACCTTTGAGTATCTTATTCATACATATATATCTATTGATATTTATAGTTGTGGTTATCTATTATGCAATGTCCAGAACTAAACACAATTTCAATGTTTTTCTTGGTTTTTTTCAGTGTGTGAGGAAAGGATAAAACATAAAATAAAATAAATTTATATTAAATAATTAGAATCAACCCAGAGTGGTATGCTGGAATCAGTTCAACTAGCTTTTGAGAGGTGATTTTAAAAATTTCAATGTGAAGATTTGTAACACAAAAAACATCACATTACTTATTATTTAATGGATTGTATAGATTTAAGAAAATGATGGAGAAAATATTAATAATTTAATTTTATTTTTAAAAGGGAGCATAACTATAGATTTTATTTTTAATATATTATTTCAATTAACAGGTATTTGCTTTCCTCCCCTTTTTGAAAAGGGAAAAGGAAAATAAAAATACTACAATTCTCTTATAATAAATATACATTTTCAAGCCACACAACCCATTAATTTATTAATAAATAACTGTCTTATTCCTCATCTTGGGCCCAGGAAACCCAGTTTCCTGACTAACAGAAAAACATTTTTCATCCATTCTTTAGAACCTATGCTGGTTATTGCAATCATCAGCATTCTTAAGTTGTTTTTCTTTAAAATACTATTTTTCTGTCAATTATTATCCTGATTTTGCTTAATTCATTGTGCATCAGTTAATATCAGCTTCTCTGTAATTTCTCTTTTTTTATTTTCTTATGACAAGATAGAAAATTACTAAAAAAAATTTTTTTTCGGAGGTGGATGAATCACATAAACTAGTAATAAAAAAAGAGAGAAAGAGCAACTAGATGGCATGATGAATAGAGTACTTACCCTAATTTCAGGAGGATTGGAGTTCAAATTTGACCTTAGTCATCTAATCCTTATTAGCTGTGTGATCCTGGGCAAGTGGCAACTTTAACTGCCTTGCAAAAGAAAAGGAAAGAAAGGGAAAAAAAAAGGTAGAGGTGCTCTTTGGATTTGGCAAACTACTTATACCAAAATAGTCTGTTAATGTTACCAAACTAATTGTCCAGATGATGTGATCTCATTAGTATTCTACTATAAGTATCTTATACATCCCTGCAACTTCTAGTATATGCTTTTAGTAAAGGCTAAAAGTATATATAGAGTTATACACATTTTTATGATGGCATATTCTTGGCACTAGAAATAAAGATAGAGACAGACATCATGTTAGTTTTGGCTATACTAGTAATGATAACCACTATTGCAGCAGTTCAACATTACCAACAGTGGCAAACAAGCAACAATAACAATAATAATAGTAATAATAATAATAATAAATAACCTTTCCTACATGCTTTCCAGCCTACTTTCATTAGACAACAAATAATTTCCATTTGACAAATACCTTTCCTTAGTCTAGAGAACAGACCAATATCTACTGACAAAGTTGATATTATTCATTGTGCTATTGCTTGACTCTGGGATTAAATTGTACATAGCAATTTATTTGTGGGCAGCCTTCCTGCCAGTCAGTCTGAATCCTTAGGGAAATGCAATCAAAGTGGGGTCTTCCTGCTGATAAAACCGATGTTTGACCAAGTGATCTTGACATTTGGTAATGTCATTTAAATATGCAGCACTACCATATTTTGGCAAATAAACTAACCTAGGTACTTGATGGGCTATTACATATTGTCAGCTATTAAACAATTTGATTTCATTCCAAGAGTCTCAAAGGGAGACAAATAGTTTTATCCCCTTAACCCTTTCATTTTTTTCTCTAAAAATGTTTTCTTATTCCATTCTTAATTACAAGGTATGACTCTTTTCTTTCTACAATGTTAAATGATTTTCTTCCCAAAGAAACCAAAGGATGTCATGTTATCTATCACTTAAAAATATGTTAGCTTCAGCTGCATCTGATTATATAATCCATTCAGAAAAGGTGAAGCCCTTTCTCAACTATTCCTTTTTTTCCCCTTTCTAGATATATTTAGCAGCAGTGGAGGGATATCTGAATATGATCTGCAATGCTTTTACAAGGTTTCTGGGCAGTAAATTAAAGAAACATAGGAGGAAGAGGAGTTGGAGAATGTTAATTTATTCCATTAATATCTCTCTGATATGCAATTGGAAGTTGTCTCTTTTGTTAACCTTGAAATCCTTGAAACCAGGGCTTTTTCATATCTCCGGTATTTAGCATATTTAATTAATTTGACTTTGGCAGGCTCTACTACAGCTTGAGACAAAACAGGGATTTATTTCTTCATGCTTATTATAAGGTGCACAATTTACCATTGCTTTTCACCTCAAAGTTGTCCTTGAAGATCATTTTAGACTTTTTTCTCTTCAAAACATCTTCTCTATCTGTTTAGGACTTTTGACCTCCTTATTCTTTGCTAAAGGGTTTAGAGTATGGTGGAGCAATAGCTTTGTGCTTTCACTGGATTGGGAAGTCCCACTAATTTTAAAGTTATTTAAAGCAATAAGAGATAACTTGCACAGGATCATACAGCCAGAATATGTCATAGGTAAGATTTGAATTCAGGCCTCTCATTTAAAAAGTCCATTTCATCCAAGAAGTTGGTATTGCCTATCAATCTCCCATAGCATTTTAGACTTCTCCCATGTACCTATAACATAGCAAAGTTACTTGTGTGGTATCTTTTCCCTATTTCCCATACAAATCAACCTCCAGATCACTTGGAACCAGAAACGTGTATCTACACTGTGTTTTTTTTTCCTTTTAGATTTTAGCACCATGTTCTTTATTCTATTAATGTTTAATAATCTTCATTTGTATTTTAATAAATTATAAAATTTAATAGCATCTCACCATATGGAACTTAAAGTCTAAGTGAAATGTCCTCAGAACTTGAGTCAAGGAGAGTTATGTTATTCCTATTTCTATAAAATTGTTTATTTTTAATACACATTGCTTTATAAATCATGTTGGAAGAAAAATTCAGAACAAAAGGAAAAAAAGGTTGAAAGAAGTAGGAAAAAAAAATGAAGGTAGCACGTGTTGATTTGTATTCAATCTCCATAGTTATTTTTCTGAATGTAGATGGCATTTTCTACAGAAAATCTATTGGAAATGCATTGAATCATTAAACCACTGAGAAGAACTGATGGGGGTTGAAGTCCCTTTCTTATTTCCCAAGCCCCATGCCTGACCTTAATTCACAAATCCTGGTCAAAAAGTACCCTTTTGAATATCTGGGCCCAGCCCCCACTATCTGCTCAGGTTTCCCCAATCCCCCACAGTTTCTAACTTATCTGAAAAGCCCGCCAGAATTTAGCACCGCCAACAAGCCCCTTTTAGGTATAAAAGAGCCAAGCTAGAGCTTTCTCTTGGCAGGAGACCTTCCCCCAAACATGGTATCCTTATGGCCACGTAAGGGTTCCTGCCCACCCAGTGGCCACCTCTGACCCTGGGTTCTTTCTAACTGAATTTACTTCCAAATTTCTACAATAAACCTTTTATTTATCAATCTAGGTTTTCAGGCTTGTAAATTCATTTACAGGGGACACTGTGCCTCATGGGATTATCTTACTATCTTTGTGCCAACCAATGGGGTTCCCCCTTTCCTTTCTCTCATCAGATCCAAGTTTTTCATAGTTGATTATTATACATTCTTGCTGTTATTGTGTATAATGTATTGCTGTTTCTGTTCGTTTTACTCAGCACCATTTCTTATAAATCTTTCCAGGTTTTTCTAAAATCAGTTTATTCATTATTTGTTATAAAACAGTATTCCATTGCCTTCATATACCACAACTTGTTTAGCCATTCCTCAATTAAAGACATCTACTTACTTTTCAATTTTTTGTTACCATAAAAAGAGTTGCTACAGGCATTTTTGCACATGCGGGTCCTTTTCTCTCCTTTATGATTTTTTAAAAAATCTTACTTAACTTTTTAATATATAATATAACATATTATATTCAAAATATATAATCAAAATTGTTCATTTTGCTTTTCATAATGCTCTCTAGTTCCTATTAGGTCATAAGTCCTTCCCTTCTCCAAAGATCTGATAAATAAATTATCTTTCTCTCCTTATTTGATATATAGTATCACCCTTTATGACTAAATCATGTAGTAATTTTGACCTTATTTTGAATAGGTTGTGAGATGTAAATCTATTCTGAGTTTCTGACATATTATTTGTCCTTTTCTCCAGCAATTTTTGTCAAATAATGAGCTATTATCCCAGAATCAGGAGCTTGGGAGTTTATCAAATACCAAATTACTATAGGCCTTAATTATTATATCTTGTGTATCTAATCTATTCCACTGCTCCACCATTCTGTTTCTGAGACAGTACCAAAAGGTTTAGATGACTGCTGCTTATAATATACTATTAAGTCTTGTACTGATAAACCACCATCTTCTATATTTTTCTTCATTAATTCCCTTGGTGTTTTTAAACTTTTATTCTTCCAAATGAATTTTGTTGTTTTTTCCCTAGTTCTATAAAATGTTTTGGCAGTTTGATTTCTATGGCACTGAACAAGTAAACCAATTTAAGCAGAATTGTCATTTTTATTATTTTAGCTTGACATATCCATGAGCAATTGATATTTTCCCAGTTGTTTACATCTGACTATTTTTGTGAGAAGTGTTTTGTAATTGTGTTTTTATAGTTCCTGTGCTTGTCTTGACAATTAGACACCCAGATATTTTATTTTGTCTACAATTATTTTAAATGGAATTTCTCTTTCTATCTCTTGCTGCTGGGTTTTGTCAATAATATATAGAAATGCTAATGATTTGAGTGAGTTTGTTTTATATTCTGCAACTTTTTTTAAAGCTGTTGTTTAGAGTAGGCTTTTGGATGATTTTTTTCTTTTTAGAATTCTCTAAGTATATCATCATATCATCTGCAAAGAGTGATAGCTTTAGCTCCTCATTGCCTATTCTAATTCTTTTATTTTATTTTTTTTTATTGTTAAAGCCAATATTTCAAATACAATGGTGAATAACAATAGTGATAATGTGCATCCCCTTTTCTCCCCTGATCATATTGGGAATGCATTCAGCTTCTCTCCATTACAAGTAATGCTTGCTGTTGATTTTAGGTAGATTATTAGAAGTCAAACATTACTAAAAAAAAAAAACAGAGAACAACATATAATGCCATATTGAGTGATAATTAGCTAAGAATACCAAAAAGAGATATAAAACACATTTCTTGCTTGAATGACTATTTGTAAATTTGGGCAAGATAAATCAAGACAAGTCTCTGTCAATGATTTCCTTTTTTTGGAAGGACTGATTCATGAGATAATCTAGCTCTATTTGCTAGAAGTCCATTTTTTGTAAAACTATATTTTTTTTATATTTTGTAAAATTATTTTCATAAACTACTGATGACAGATAAATGTATGTCTTTCAGATTTAGTTTCATCTAGGCTTTGGAGCCTAATTTATATGAGATTAATAGTAGATCCAATGTATACATATATTGTATTTAACATATACTTTAAGATATTTAACATGTATTGGTCTACCTGCCATCTTGGGGAGGGGGTGAGGGGAAGGAAGAAAAATGTTGGAACAAAAAGTTTTGCAAAGGTCAATGTTGAAAAGTACAAAGCTATAATAATAAATTAAAATAAAATTGTGATGACTACCAAAACAAAATAGTAGATCATTCATTTTAGAATTGCCTGATCCTCCTTGATATCAATAATTTTTTGATGTTATTATAAGAAAGGGAATCTCAAACATTCTGTTCACAGGATTCCATGGCACCCATAAGCAACCACAAAACAACTCTTCAATGCCCCCTAACAGCTTTTTTTAAACATGGGTTATAGCTATTAATATTATTGCTATAAAATCAAAATATTTTCATGTTATTATGAAAAAAAGCTTCAACCTTATGAACTGCTTGAAGTATCCCATGAAACACCAGTAGCCCCAGGACCATACTTACAATTGCTTTTGCAAAAGAATAGTTGTGAATGGAGCAAGACAATTCGGTTTACTAAAATTATAGATCTCTGCTTGTTGCTCAGGGCATAGTAGGTACTGAAATGTCAATTAACTCTGGGACTTTGTTTACATATGTACCACATTGTTATGCATCATTCAATAGATTCATTTAATAATGACTTGACTTTTCTTCATTTACAACATCAAAAACTCGTTGTTTTTCTTCCCTTCTCTCTTCTTCCTTTTTCTCTATCACTAGTCACCATGCAAATCTTTTTTTTTTAATAGTTTTTATTTACTAGATATATGCATGGCTAATTTTACAACATTGACAATTGCCAAACCCTTTGTTCCAGTTTTTCCCCTCCTCCCCCCACCATGGCAGGTTGACCAATACATGTTAAATATGTTAAAGTATAAATTAAATACAATATATGTATACATGTCCATACAGTTATTTTGCTGTACAAGAAGAATCACACTTTGAAATACTGTACAATTAGCCTGTGAAGGAAATCCAAAATGCAGGCAGACAAAGTTAGAGGAATTAGGAATTCTATGTAGTGGTCCATAGTCATCTCCTAGAGTTCTTTTGCTGGGTGTAGCTGGTTCAGTTCATTACTGCTCTATTGGAACTGATTTAGTTCATCTCATTGTTGAAAATGGCCACATCCATCAGAATTGATCATCATATATTATTGTTGTTGACTTATACAATGATCTCCTGGTCATGCTCATTTCACTCAGCATAAGTTCATATAAGTTTCTCCAGGCCTTTCTGAAATCATCCTGTTGGTCATTTCTTACAGAACAATAATATTCCATAATATTCATATACCACAACTTATTCAGCCATTCTCCAATTTATGGGGATCTGCATAGTTTCCAGTTTCTGGCCACCACAAAGAGGCTGCCCCAAACATTCTCATTATGCAAATCTTAATATATTTACTAATATATGATGATTTGGACATACTCCTTCAATAATGAGATCAATCGGTGTAGGCTCTCCTGAGAATAAGTTGCCTAGTTGAATTTCTGGATAGGAAGAAAATGGTGATTTTCTCTTTCTTTTTTTTTTTTTCCCAAAAGAAAGATCTTTCTATAAGATATATTTTCACCCTAAGGAATTTCAATAATGTCTTGTGATAAGATGATAAGGGTACATTCCAATGATTCTTTTTGTCAAAATTTCATTATTAGAAGCAGAGGAAGTGTAGGTGGCAAAAGAACATATCTCTGAACTTCAGAAAGAGGAGTTTATAGCATGTAAATAGCATTTAATGGGAGTTAAAGTGGACAACATGATAGAAAATAAAATTTTAAATCTACTTTTTTTATATTTTTTCCTTTAGGGGAAAGTGGAAGTTCTTGGTAAACAATATATATTTAAGAAAAAAAAGTCAAACTGGGACAAAGATTGAATGAGTAGATTTTGAAGAAAGATTGAAGGGGCCTATGACAGATGAAACTAAAACATCAAAATAAAAGTAAGGCAAAAGAATACTGATCTTCTATTACTAGTAACTTCAAGTACTAGGAATCTGAACATCACAAACAGGCTCGATATTGATATAATCTTTTTAGGACAAAAGGGATCAAACTGGTATGTAGAACTAGGGAATAATGCTTCCATTCACAATTTCCACAACTGCTTACTGTTGTAGGAATTATATGCAACATGGAGAAAAACTTTTTTATCACACAACAGAAATTCAGATATCAAAACATAAATATTATACCAAACTAAAATCCATGAGAACAACAAAAATATCCCAAACAATGAGATTAATTCTGTACATGTAAAATAATCTTGTCCAAATTATAGGCTCATTTATGCTAAAAAAAAAAAAAACTTTACAAAGTATAGGCATTAACTCTTGTGTGTGTGTGGGGTGTAGGTATGTGAGCTTGTGTGGTCCATAAAAATTTTGAGGATAAGGATCCCAATTCTCCTGCAGAAATAAATTTTGGGTCTAAAAACAAGGCTATATCTCCTCTTCAGGGCTCCATTGAAAATGCTGGTTTGAGGTTTGGGGGAATATATTCTCTATTACTAAAAGATAAAGAAACTTCATTAAAATGCTTCCCATTAATGTAATTGGTTGAGTATAAATTTAGACAGCTAATATTAAATAGATTTTAGAACACAGTATTTATTAAAATTGTATACAAACAGTTGATATAAAACATCCCATATTCTCCAATCCCCTTTGCCACAAAAAAAGAAGTCTGTGACACACATCCTAAAATTACTCAGAGCTCTAGGGAAAGTGCTATAGTGATAGAAAACATATTTGGCAATGAAGTGACCCACAATTCCTCCTTTATAGAAATACTTTTTCTCTTCTTTTGAGGATACTCATAATTTTACTCTTAGCCATGATGCAGTTCTTTTGTGAACTATTTGTAGAACTATAAATATATTTCTATGTTCTTCTTGATTTTCAATTCATAAACTGAAATCAACTAATATGGAGATGATAATGAAGCCCTATTGAAAAGAAAAGAAGTCTACAAACCTTTTACTCTGGTCAAAGGACAGTAGGAATAATGTTAAAGGCCAAAGCTGAGATCTTCCCTTTTTCTTCTATCTAGGTGTTTCTTTTTCAGGAGATTTGCCAGAACAATGAACAATGCAATTCAGGGAATGATTAATTTGAAGTAGTTTGAAAAATTTTAGATAGCCCCAAAGCATGAGAAAATTCCCTTGGCCATTCTTTGTAAAGTCATTTCAGTTCAAAATACATCCCACACTTAGTCTAAAGACTTGATCAAGATATATTTGTCCTTGGTTAAAATACCAAGGCTAATGTAGGTTGAACTGATTTTGACCCCACACTTGGAATATCTAATATCCATATCTAAATGCATATATCAAACTAAAAATAAACATTTTCAAAGAGAAACCATTATAAACTTTACCAATAGATAAAGGAATAAAACAAGGATTCTCCTTTCCTTGATATTATTTGACATAGTTCAAGAAATTTTAGGAAAAAAAAAAAAAGAAAAAAAAAAGGTAAATAATAGATAAAAAGGAAAAAAAAATCATCCTTTTGATGATATGTTGGTGTAATAAGAATTTCTTAGGGGATCACAAAAAAGATTGAAAAAATATTTCTGTGAAATTGAAAGCTACTTAAAATACACAAAAAAAGATTTCTAGATAATACAAAAAAAATTCCGACAAGCAATAATATAAAGGAAGGCCCTAGTAAAAATAATTAAAAGAGGCTTACAATGCCTGGAAATTAATATATCAATGCATACCCATTACATACACAAATTCAATTACAAAACGCTTCATGAAAAAAAGAAATAAATATAAAAAACAACTTGATTTAATGGAAAAATATTCTATATTCATTCCTAGGTTTTGCCGAATAAAAATTCAATGCTAACATATTTAATCGATAGATTTAATGCTATGCTAGTCAAAATACCAAAGAAATAATTAATTGAGATGCTAAGTAATAAAATTTATTTGGAGGAGCAAAAGATCTAGAGCATTCAAAATCAAAGGTCAATTGTTCATCTAAACATCAAATTAATCTATGAAATAAATCCTTGATTCTTGCTCTCTGTAAGAATCAAAATCACCTGATTTCAATTAAAAATAGAAAATTTGATAAATGGAAGACATTAGACAATGAAGAATCAGATAAATGAACTTAATAATGGAATCTTTAATAAACTTCAAAACATAAATTTCCTTATAAACAACTTCTTACTTGATCAGTCCTGCTAGAAAAAAGGCATTTGGCAGAAATTAAACTTATACCAACATCTTGCACAATATTCTACAATAATTAAAAATTAACATTTGACCTGAATTTAAGAACATGTCAATTAGAAGGCCAACAAATCATATCTCTTTTACACTTTAGGCATAAAAGCAAATTTAACAAAAAATATAGACATAATCACAAATTATAAAATATATAATTTTAATAGAGAAAATTGAAAAGTCATGATATAGAAATTAATGCATATAAAATCACAAAGGAATCCAATAACTGAGGAAAATCTTTATCTTTGGTCAAATTTTGTTATACCCAATATATAGACAACTAAAAATATGTATACAAAAAATTCCAAATGCCAAAATTATGCAAATGGAAAAATATTAAGATTTTAATTCCTACTCAACAAATTAGTAAGAATTAGCAAATGTGAAGAATTAATGTTGAAGCTATTGTGAGGAAAAACAAACAAACAATAATACCAATACATTGATAGTAGTCCTATGAATATTAACAAACATTCTAGAAAACAATTTTAAATTATGAAAATGAAATGATTAAAATGTTTATATCCTTTGGCCCATTGATTCCACTATAAAACATATTCCTTAAGGTTTTATTAACATAAAGAAAAACTCTACAGACATTAAAAATACTTACCAGCAATTGGGATAGTAAGTAGATTTATCCTGTTGATTGCGCATACCTAACCAAATTGTTCTACCTCAATGTGACTGCACATTACTCTACTCTCAAAATGACAAGAATGGTGAATATGGATTTATAGGAATTGATTAACAGTAAGTAAGCAAAGCCATGATAGCAAATTCCACCAATAAATACAAAGAACCAAAACAATAAAAAAATTGCAGAATTAAAGTAACCAAGTTTTAACTTCAAAGAAAATATTCCCCCTTGTTTCTTTGTAGAAATGGAGGTCCTTTTTAGAAATGGATGATTGAATTTTACATCAGAACTTTTTCAGTGTGTTAGTTTTGATGATATCTTTCTCATTATTTTATTACATGTCATAAGATTTGGTTTTCTGGAAATGACAAGGGAGAAATATGGGAAATACTTTAAGTGGTATAAGATGAAGATGCCAACAAATTCTATTAAAATCATTCATATTAAAGTATAATATATGTTCAATAGAATATTCTTCACTAGTTTGATGTCTCAGAATCAGAATGGAAAAAACAAGAGACACACTTGGAAAAAATTACAGCTTCATCTCAGAAAAACTGAAACTGCATTTAGAGGTATGGTATACTATCTATTATACATAGTGGATATATGTTATGAATAATATTAATCAATAATAAACTACATATATGTATATGTACACATGCAATATTTAAAATGATTACTTTTTATAAGAAACTTTATTAATAGAAATAGAAATAATAAAGTGTATAGTTATATGCATTTATTTATCTGTTTATCATAATAATTATAATATATTTATATATAATTGATTATAACATATTATAATCAATTATGTCTAGAGCATATTTTCTAGGGACATTGATGAATACCAAGAGAAATGAGACATTTTCCCAAATGGTCTATAAGTTATTTATCCTCAAACAACTCAGCACTTCAGGAAATAAAATATTTATAAATAAGCAATTTATTACAAAATGGATGCCTATAGCTGTCCATCCTATGAATTACAAAATTTTTGCTTGCATTTTAATGCATTATAAACAAGATCACTCAATGAACTTTAAACAAAATATTTTCCTTTCAGCTTTAGTGATGCTTATAGGGATCATTTGTTAATAATAATAATATTAATATCAATATAACCTTGTAATAGATCCCTGAAAATAGAGGTACTCATTGCAAAAGACTATTTTCATTCACAGTTCAGCCAAGAAAATGTTAGCAACTTTTGTAGAGAGCTCTTAGAAAGACCTGCTTTTTTTTATTAGATAAATGTGCACAGTTAAAAGATTATAATTTTTATAGGTGTTTTGACTGTAGGAGGTAAGTTTAATTTGCATTCCTCTTCACTTTGTCCAACTAACTCTGTTTTCTTTTTTTTTTCTTTTTGAGTCATCTTGACTTTTTTTCATCCCAGCATGATTTGACTAAATTTACATTACTTAGTGATCTACAAAATCCTAAAATGATCCCTTTGTACTTTTCATGTTCAGGAATTTTTTGGAAATAATTTGATTTTTCCTCTTCACATGAATATTACATCAAGATAATTTTATTACTTATTTTAAAATAACTGTCTTAACTTGACAGATCAACTTTAGCACACCCTTTCTTCAGAGGCAATAATTTTTTTCCCAGAAAATTTTCTTTAATTCTTTTCCCCTGCTATCATCATTACTCAATTTTGCCTGGCCTATTTGATACTGTATGTATATATAAACTAGACAAAAAATTCTGAGTGTTTTTTTTCCTCCAGAGGTGACTAGAATGGGATTTTTTTCCTTTTTTTTTCCAAATAGGGCATAGTAACCTTGGAAGTCCACATATTCATACTTACTGTAAAACGGGTGCTCCAAACTTTAGGGGTCATAGATCTTTTAGTGGTCTCATGAGCATTATGGGAAAATTATTTCTTATCTATATTCATAATTGAAGGAAATGTTAAATTTGAGATATAGATTAAGAAAAAGAAATACTTTTATATTTTTAATTGATGTTCACAGTTGTTGAGGTTTGTTGTTGTTTGTTTTTTAATCCTTGGATAAGGGAAAATATTTTAAAGGTTCTGAAGGTTGGTCTCCTTATCTATGAAATGGAGGAAATGATATCCATGGTACTTACTTCATAATGTTGTTGAAGAGCACAAATGAGATAACTAACATAAAGAACGACAAAAATATTAGTTGTTATTGTCACAGGAATATTTCTTGAGTCATGTCTGATTCTCATACTCTATACATCTTTTTATCTGAAGATAAGCCCAGGAGGGTTGAAAACAACTGGACCAGTACTTTCAGTAATATAGGCAATTCCCAGATCAGAAACTTCCTTCTACCAGTTCAGGTCATCACCTTCAATTCAATTAGTAGTCTGAGAGAAGTGGCAAAATCTCAAATATATTGTGTTCAGTGTCATCCAGTTAGTATTTGGTAGAAGTTTAACTTGGATGCATGGCTTCATTCCACTAATAGCTAGATGATATACTTCTTAGTTGTATAAAACTAGGTAAATCTTTAACCTCTGTTTGCCACAGTTTCCTCATTTGTAAATAATAGCACTTCTTTCCAGGATTATTGAGTGAATCAAATTAAAGTATTTAGCATAGTGTCTGCTATGCTAACTTTGCTTAAAATATATCTATTCCCTACCCTCATATTAAACAACTAAATAAAGAGAAATTAATGTCAAGGACTCTCTCTCTCCTTTCCTCATTCCCTCTACCTCTTTCCCTCTTTCCCTCTCCTCTACCTTCTCTCTCTTTCTCTGATAGTCCAGGGAGCATGTGCTTAGTAGTCAATTTATAGCATGTTAATATGTTTCTTAATGAATTATGAATTCCACTATAATTCATATTTTGATATTATGGTAATCCCCATTAAATTTTCTCTTTTTGGAGCAAAATTATGAAGTTATTTTGTGGTTTGAGTTTTGTCAGCATATAAATAAAGCCAAAAGATCTCAGGAGTACTGATTTGTTCATGTATTTTAAGATATGGAAGACTCATTAGAGAGTGAGGCATTCATTACATATGAAACTCATTTTTTTAAATGAAAAGTTATACAATTTACTGTATGTCAATAAACTTAATTACTTATTCTGTCCCAATTAATTTGCATGCCACAATAATTCATTTTTTTTTTCTGCCATGCAGGAATGATTTAGAGTTTCTCGAATAAATTCTTAAGACCTAATAATCAGACTAGGGAAAAGGCTCTATTAGAGGAATGGTCAATGAAGTTCACTATTTTGAAGAAGGCCCATGATCTCTCTCTTCCCCCAAGAGAATCTCTATGTATTCTTAAGTGGTCAACTCCTAAAAAATTCTTGTCAACTGTGCTATGTGTACTTAGAGATTTTGTAGAATACCTTTAGGACCAATTCATTATAATACTAAGCCATCTTTTCAAAATTTTCCTGAATAAAAAAACTTTATTTTATTGACTAATAGAAAATTAAAATGACTAAGAAAATACTTTGAGAACAAGTGGTATTATGTTGTGTGGGCAAATGGTTTGTAAGATAACTTCAGAAATTCAGCTGAAATGCTGCTACTCCCCAGCTATTAGCTGTGTACAAAGAAAAAGGCATGAAGGAGTAGGTGGAGAGGAAACATAACTTTGACAGCAAAATAGGGTGTGATTATATGAGTTTCGTTTAGCATGACTAGCTAATATAAAATGTGTTTGAATTTGATAATTTTTCAATGTACATATGTTTGCTTTTGCCTAAATGGAAATAGATTAGCTGAAAATTCATGCAATTAATAGTTACAGATGGATCAAAATGATAGAACAGAAATGTCCTTGTGGATAAGGAATTTCTTTCTCTCTGTATGAGAAAGATAGACATACAAAAGTAAAAGGCTTTTACAGATATCTTGAGATAAACAGTTCCCACATTTGCTGAGAATGTATTTTCCTAATTTTTGTCTATATAACTGCAGCAAATAGAGAGAAGGAAGGAAGGAAGGAAGGAAGGAAGGAAGGAAGGAAGGAAGGAAGGAAGGAAGGAAGGAAGGAAGGAAGGAAGGGAGGAAGGAAGGAAGGGAGGGAGGGAGGGAGGGAGGGAGGGAGGGAGGGAGGGAGGAAGGGAGGGAGGGAGGAAGGAAGGAAGGGAGGGAGGGAGGGAGGGAGAGAGGGAGGAGGGAGAGAGGGAGGAGGGAGGGAGGGAGGAAGGAGGGAGGGAGGGAGGAGAGAGGGAGGGAGGGAGGAGGGAGGGAGGAGGGAGGAAGGGAGGAGGGAGGGAGAGAGGGAGGGAGGGAGGAGGGAGGGAGGAGGGAGGGAGGGAGGGAGGGAGGAGAGAGGAAGGAAGGGAGGGAGGGAGGAAAGAAGGGAGGGAGGGAGGAAGGAAGGGAGGGAAGGAGGGAGGGAGGGAGGGAAGGAGGGAGGGAGGGAGGAGGGAGGGAGGGAAGGAGGGAGGGAGGGAGGAGGGAGGGAAGGAGGGAGGGAGGGAGGGAAGGAGGGAGGGAGGGAGGGAGGGAAGGAGGGAGGGAGGGAGGAGGGAGGGAAGGAGGGAGGGAGGGAGGGAGGGAGGGAGGAGGGAGGGAAGGAGGGAGGGAGGGAGGAGGGAGGGAAGGAGGGAGGGAGGGAGGGAAGGAGGGAGGGAGGGAGGAACAGAAGGAGGGAGGGAGCAAGGGAAGGAAGAAGGATCTATATAATTGCAGCACATAGAGGGAAGGAAGGAAGGAACAAAGGGAATATAAAATAAAAAAGAAGGAAAGGGAGGCAGAAGAGAGAAAACTCAAAGAGAAGGAAGAAAAGAAAAAAAGGAACAAGAATGAAAGGAAGAGAAGAAAGGAGGGAAGAAAAAACAAAGGAAACAAGGGAAACACAAAAGAAAACAGAAAGGACAAAGGAAGAGAGAATGGGAAAAGGAAGAATAAAGAGAGGCAAGGAAGTAACAAAGAAAGGTTGAGAGGAAGAAAAAAGAAATATAGAGATAAAAAAGGAAAGAAGGTTAGGAGAAAAGAAGAAAGGGAAGGAAAAGAAGGAGAAAGAAAAGAAGGGAAAGAGGAAGAAGAAAAGGAAGGAGCATGGGAAGAAGAGAGAGGAATGGAGAAAGAAAGGAAAGTAAGAGCAAAGGAAGGAAAGAAAGAGGAAGAAGGAAGGGAAAGGAAAAAGGAAAGCAGTAAGGAAGAAAAGAAAGAAGGGAAGAAACAAGGGAGGAAAGAAACAACTGTAAGAAAATATAATAATATTGATTGGTAGGGTGTGATACATAGGCATAAGCAATTGGAGAAATTTTTTTTTCTTAAAAGTTGAGTTTTGAAGGAAGCTAGTATTACTAAGAAGCATAGATGAAGAAAGAATGCATTCTAGATGGGAGATGGAATGACCTTTGTGGGGAACAGCAAGGACAGTTTGATTATATTGACAGTTTGGTTGTATTGTACAGTGTATGAGGGAAACTTATGTGTTATCAGCCTAGAAACATATTTTGGACATAAGTAGTAAAAGTATTTAATATCCCATAAAGGAGGGTTTACAGACAATTCAAAATCTTGTAGTTTACTGAGGATGAATGTGATATGATGAGTGCTTTAACAGCACTAATTTGTTTGCCATGGGAAGGATGATTTAGCAAAAGTGAGTTAAAACAAAGAGAATAATGAGGATGCTTTAAAAGTTAAATGAAGCTCAAAGGCCTGAACTAAGATATAACACAAGAGTTCTGAATCCCCATGATATCCCTGTCACACAGGGCCATAAATGAAGGTGGGAATCTATGTTGATTTTTAGAGAAAATCATAAAGATTTCCGAGTCTGAAACTTATCAGAGAAGAATCCCATCCTTTATCTCCACCACAGGTAATAATGTGTTTTCTTTATTTTGTCATAAATAAAGTACCAATTCAGAGGTTGAAAGATCAATGAAGGAAAAAGAGAATATCTTATGAGAAATGAATTTTGATTGAATGAAGCACAAAAACTTGGCCCACACATAAACATAGCCCCAGAGTTAATGAGTAAGTAAATTGCAAGCTCTGCCATCCTACACAGTACCAACTGTTTACCAAAACTGAATGCACAATTAAATGGTAGCTTAAAGATCAAAATTTTCCATTCTCCCTTATATCATTATCTATAAGTCACTGAGTGAGTAACACATTCTGATTTTCCTGGGCATGGGCCACATGAAAATCTAGATCTGAGTGCCCACATTCTCTAGGCAGTGAACATGATCTGCCTTTAGCTAATATCAAGATCTGAGATTTCAAATGATTATATTGCCTCCTTCACATGATCTAATGGACTATGGAAATACTTGTAAAGGCAGATTGGAATGGATTTCAACATTCATCACTGATTTGAATATGATTGTGGTTGTAGTTGAATTGTTTCAGTCATGTCTTTTTTTTAGGACTTTTAGGAGTTACTTAGCAAAGACACTTAAGTGATTTGCCCTTTCTTCAGCTCATTTTACAATTGAGGAAATCGAGGCAAACAGGGTTAAATAACTTGTCCGGGGTAGCATAGATAATAAGTGTCTGAGACCATGATGATGATTCTTTCTGACTCCAGGTCTGGCACTCTATCCACTATGTAACCAAACTGCCTCATAGTTTAAAAGGGTACGTTTTGGTAAAATACTTCAAAAAGCAGAGGATTCTTCTTCATTGGAGGTATTTAAGTCAGGATTAGATAATCATTTCTTAAGTATGAGAATAAAACCATCATTTATATAGCATTTAGCAGTGACAAAATGCTTTACATACTCCATGTTATTTGAGACTTACAGCAACCTAAAGGACCTATATTTATTATTCTTCTCATTTTATAGGTAATGAAATTAAGGTGTAAAGTGATAGTCCCATAGTCTTATGGCCAGAAATTTCCAATGGTGAGATTTGAAACCAATTATTTCTGAGTCTTCATTATATTGAGAGTGTTTAATTTGGGAACCATGACTATAATATAAGCAAACAAACAAAATAATAGTTTCTGTATATTTGGGATATTTTGTAATCATAGTTTCCCTTATATGGTAAAAACATTCAGAGAAAAGTTCTATGGAATAGATAAAGGAATCTACAACCTATCATAATAGGTTTCCTCTTTGTTGGACACATGGTGAAAAAGATTAATTTTCAGGATTGGATTAGACTGGTTGGTGTTTAGATTAGGGGAAACTATTTGTATAGTGGAAAGGAAGCTGGATTTAGTGCCAAAGAATGCATTCAAATCCTGGCTCCAACATTTAATTCCTGTGTGACTTTGGGCAAGTGATTTATTCTCTCAGTTGTATTTCTCCAATATGTAAAGTGAAAAGATTGGGCTAATTGTACTTTAATATCTTTCCAGATCTAAATCTTTGATCAAACTAGGCCACTCTGAAATTCTGTGAGGAATAAGGAAAATAAAAACTAACAAAACATTATATTTGGAGTGGGATGAGGCATTCAATTAATTTTTGCTTCACTCCTGCTGGGACATCTCGTTCTCCAGAAAGATATTGATTTAACTATGCTAATGGTAAACCCATTCCAGTCACCAGCTGCCAAGACATAATACTTTGCTCAAACTGTGGCATATTGGTAGGGGATGCTGGTAACATCATTTAAGACTGACTTTTTGTCCCTTTTTTGAAGAGGACCAAAGATGTCACAGGTGATTTCTTAACTTGAGTGAATTGTATTTAAGTAATATAGAGTTACACAGAGTGGTGTTCCTTACTCTTTCTTTCAATCATTGAAGTACTTTAGCAGGACAAAAGCACAACTCCTCCACGGTTATTGAAACAAATTGTTTTCATCTATTTATTCTACCCAGGAAAGTCTTCACTTGCTTGACAAATGCATACTTTGAATCACTTGTGGATTTGAGGCCCCTCAATCTGGTTTAGTCCATGCTAAGACAGTTTTACCCAGGTATGGTCACTGATCTTCTTGAAGACACAGGTGAAACTGAGTGCCAAGTTGGCACAGAAGATAGATGAGCAGTCCTCCTATTCTTCTTTGGACACCTCAAAAACTCTCCAGGCTGACTTAAATAATTATTCAGCTTCCCTGGCTGTGACAATGGAAGCAACAGTCTTTTTTGTTATTGTTTAGAAAAAAAAGCAATTTCGATTTTCTGACACAGAATAAACAGAGAATTTAGGACCAAAGGGAAATGTCTGTGTGGAATAAAAATCTTGTTTTCACAACTTTAGGGGAAAAATGTGCCATTATTTACTGAAAACACAGCCAAAGAAGGTGGAAGAAGTCCAGCAGATGCAGCTTTTC